>NW_007726501.1:324732-347375 GCF_000696425.1 Galeopterus variegatus
ATGAGATGATTGTTGCGGGGATTATAGATTAAGTTTGTATGTCTGGCATACAACAGTAGCTGTAAAACTAGTTGGATAATAGTAAACATTACCAAGCTGCCAGGTGAGACATGAGACATTTTTATCGCTGGGCCATCACTAGTTTTTCCAACTAGTCTGGAGCCACAGAAAAATGTACAACTAATCTAAAGTTCATAAAGAGAAGAAACTAAAATGATTATTCATTCATTCAACAAAACTAAGCATAGAAAAGGATGCAAAGATGTCAGACTATGAAGTAAGTCATGTACACACATCACTATATCATACGGTAGAACAAGATATGTGCCATACGAGAAATTTAGTTAAAGTTCTATGGAGCTCTGAGAAAGAAAATCTTTCTTTTAGCTGAATTACCAGAAAATATTTTATGCAAAAACTAAGCTTAATTAGGGTGTTAATGAATAAATAGGCAGAGTGCATGTATGATATAGTGACTAATTCAATTTGAACAAAGTATGTAGTGAAAGAAGAGGTAAAGTATGAGATAAAACAAAAAGGTAGATGTGGACCAGACTGTAGAGGCATTAGAAGGCCAGGATGAAGAATTTGAGATTTTTGAACAGAGGGATAGATGACTGATATGATGAGTTTTACTAAGAGACAATTCATCGGGAAGATTGTAAAAGAAGGACTGGAGGGAAGAAATACCAAAACTAGTTAAGAAGTTGAGATTGCAGAGTGGCACAGGTAAAAACCTATAATATGCTGATCTAAGTAAGGGCAACAGAATTAGAGAGGAAGGAGGGGATTCAAGAGCTGGGGGATTAGAATGTAGCAGGATTAGCAAATATGCTGTTAATTAGTAATGAAAGGAGGGTAAAGTAGTATAGGTATTTCTAGCTTCTTATTTTCGTTATCACCTTAAAAATGTGTATTCTGTCTGATTCTGTCTTTATTTTCATTAGAACAATGGACTATTTTTTAGTTTTATGTGAACTTAAGTGTTAATACACATGGAATGCATGACAATCAACTTTATCATCTAATATTATTTCATGAGGAATTCAATTAAAAGTTAATTTCTATGTTTTACTTCTCTGCTGTATTCTTCCTAAAAGTACTGGACTGCTATCATTCCCAGAAGATGGTTCTCAATCCTAGCTGCTCATTAGAGTCCCCTGGTGAGCATTTTAAAAATTCTAATATCTGAACAAATGGATCTGAATCTCTGGGAATTGACTTGGGCATCATAGTGATTTCAGTGTATAGCTTCAGTTGAGAACTACTGACCTTGAACAAGATATACTTTAGTTTCTAAATAAGCAGCTTACTCACATTGCTGTCTCTCCATTCATTGTAACTCCCCAAGCACACTCATGCTGGTCATTCCTGTGTCTTAACTGAGGGTCAGTTCCCCAGAATTCCTCAATGTTCCGCATTCCTTGGTGGTCTTTCCCCACTCTGGACACTCCATCTTGGAAAAGTGAATAATCTTGATTCCCACTGGAAATCTTCCTACAAACATGAGAAAAATCAACCTAAACATGAAATGAAATGTTATACCAATCAATCCAGAAAACTCATCTACCACTGGACTTCAGGTTATATGAGCCAAAAAACTACCTTTTTGTTCAAGCCACTTAGAATTGGGGTTTTTGTTACAGCCAAAATGTATCATATTGTATCATCAGTACTTTGTTCTCTTGAAATAAATGGTTTTAGATCTTATCTGTTGATATCAGACATCAGAAGTGACAAAGGTCAAATCTGAAATGTGACATCTTTTATAGAGTAGCCAGGCACAATTATCTTGTCTTAATAACATAGACACTTAGACTGTAAGTGCTGCTCAGTCATGAAAACCTAGACTTTGAAATCTGACACATTTTCAAGCTGTATCCTGACCATTTGGCTTTGTTCTTTCACTTTGTTTTGTTTCTAGCAGCACAAACTAATTACATGAAATTTCCTTATGGTGTTATTTCGATGAATTTTCATAGAAGAAAATAATTCCAAGTTCTAAATTCTAAATATGCCCCGGAAATTTAATCACATCTGCAACATTACCAGAAACTATTGTCATCTGTTAAATTTTTATGCATTGAAAATGTACTGAAAACCTATTTCTTCAAAAGATGCTTCTTAAAGTATAGAAAAGTATGAAAAAAGAGGGAAAGTAAGAGCCTACATTTATATTTGCTTCTATATACATCAGGAAACTCTAGAAAGAAGAAATTATGAGCAATTGTTAATTTGGTTAGGGGTAGTGGGGGGACTGAGTAAATAAGGATGCTGGGAGGAGACTTGTCACTGTATATCTTTTTATACCTTTTTTTGTATATCTTTTATATCTTTCTGGTCTTTGAAATAATTTGATTATATTATCTATACACAATTTTAATTAAAATATTACTTTAATAAAAAATAAATTCAAGGGCCAGCCCGGTGGCGCACTGCTACAGTGTGCCGCTTGGGAGCGTGGTGGCGCTCCCGCCGAGGGTTCGGATCCCACATACAGATCGGCCGCTCACTGGCTGAGCGAGGTGCGGGAGCAACACCGAGGGTTGCGATCCTGTTGCCGGTCCCGGTCCAGTACGGGCGTGACACTGAAGATTGCGATCCGTTGCCGGTCACGAAAAAAGACAAAAAGGAAAAAAAATAAATAAATAAAAAATAAATAAATTCAAGGGCCGGCCCTGTGGCGCACTGGGGAGAGTGCGGTGCTTGGGAGCGCAGTGGCACTCCCACCACGGGTTCAGATCCTATATAGGTATGGCCGGTGCGCTCACTGGCTGAGTGTGGTGCGGGTGACACCAAGCCAAGGGTTGTGAACTCCTTACCGGTCACGAAAAAGACAAAAAAATAATAATAATAAAATAATAAATAAATAAATAAATTCAATTTAATAATTAAAAAAATACTTTTTACCAGCAGTATCCCCAAATTAATTGATTATTCTACCATTGAGAACCCATCAACATGAGAAACACTACCATTTCCACTCACTGCCATATTAGATTTTTAGCTAAAACAATTCTAAATGAGAAATTTAAAAGCCTTATGTGGAATGCTTTTCTTAATGATTCCATCCTTTTAGCACACCCAAACCTTAAGCAAGCTCACAGGTTACACTTATGCCCCAAAGAGGAAACATCAAACGTCCAAGACAGAGTAAAACAATCAGAGGGAGTAAATGGAGAGGAGACATGGTTAGAGGTAAGGAATAGGAGGAGTCTGAGTTGGCATTCCAGCCTAGAACTAGAGATATGAAGAATAGGCACAACTCACAAATCACATCTAACAACTGGAAGTCTAACAAGCGGCACTCAGTATTGATAGGTTACAGCTCAGTAAAAGTTGTTGGGGAAAGTCTTCCAACTTTCCCCAGATGCTGTTTCAAACCAGATCTTGTTTTCAACTTTCTCATCTCTAAAGATAGGCAGTGAAATCCATTCCTAATAACAACAACAATAATAATGCCAGCTAGCATTTAATTGATTGCTTTTTATATGCATCTCCTCCTACCGAGTATATATTTCAGGCTCAAGCTATGCATTTAAGAGGTACTCATAGACCCAACTGGACTCATTAAAAAATCAGTAACTGGATCACTTAATAAACCTAATTTTTAAAAATGTATCCCTTGACACGTAAATCATAGTACAGCAATACATTATAATGGTATAATGCTGCTAAAAATAATTATGACAACTATTTTAAAACATAGAAGAATATGTAGCATATAAGGTTAAATCTAAAAAAGCAGAATGTTAAATGGTATGTAACCATTACAATTATGTAAAAACGTGCATGTAGATGAAGCTCAGAAGATAATATGCAAATTTTAAGGTAGTTGTCTTAGAAGGGTAGGATCACAAGTGATTAGTTTTTCCTTTTCTCAAAATTTCTTTCTGTCTTTTTGCTACTCCATGTATTAGGTTAACCTATTTTGGTCAGCATATAGGTTCAGCTGCATAACAAGATCCAACATATTGTCAAATTAAACAAGACTGCAGTTTATTTCTCTCTCATATTACAGTCCAAATACAAGCCATGCAGAGCTGCTACCATGGTTCTACTCGAAACTCAAACTCTCATCTTTTTATTCTGCCATCCCTTCTTCCGAACGGTCTCAGATGGTTCATCACCACGTCTGCATTTCAGCCAGTGGGAAGAGGGAAAGGGCAAGAGGTAAGCAACCCTTCCTCTAGAAGCATACTGCCTGACACACAGGAAGAAGACAAAAATGTTAAATGAATGAATGAATGACCAACCCTGCAGTAATTCTAGTTCTGAAAGGGTCCAGCAGGAAAATTCCATTATGAAAGATATTTGACAATTACCAGATATAGGCCTCTCATGTTTTCTCATTGACCTTAGAAATATTGGGCAGGAGGAGTAAGATGTTTTACAAGCTAATGGGAAGATATCTGATTGTTATCTATGCCCATTTAATCTTGGAGGACTGATTCAAGGTGTAGTCAGATGCCTCTCAATAGGCACATGCATTTCACTCAGTTCCATTACACCCCTTTATCCAAACTCATGGTCAGCTCATCTTCTTATAACCTTCAGAGTTCAAGCTCTGGTATGAGTTCATAGCTGATGGTATTAACAAAAATCATCTTAACTGGGATAGTATTAATGGAATGTCAAAAAGAGTTGTAAGATGAATTGTTATTTCTCTTGCCTCTAGTCTGAGCCATGCACAATATCCTCTGAATTCAGAGATACATCCCAGGTGAATCTGTAGGTGAGAAGAATAAAAGCACTGCCACCAAAAAAGGGAGATCTTGTTTTAAATTCAGTTTGCTGACTTTTCAATGAAATTTAGCATTATGTGAATATAGTATAACAGCTCTTGATGCATGCCTTATAGATAAGCCACTGTGATCTTTTAAATATACATTGGAGGTATTTTAAGCAGGTGCAAAGTTAAATCAACACAAATGTGAAGAGATAGTCTTCCTGCTAAATTATTAGTAGTCATTACCTTAGATACCACAATTCCTGCTAAGGTGTGAGGGGACGTTGAGGAGTTATACAGAGTGTCTAGCATGTTAATATTCCTAATGTTTCCTTATGCTGAAAGCATATAACATAATTCATTACATATTATATGACTTCCTGACATGGCACATGGGAGGTCAAATTATTCATATGTTATTGTCTCTGAAGTGACACAACACTTTAGCTTTCATATAACCATTGATTTAAGAAATCTTTTCTTGAGAGAAATAAATGTTAAGCTTAAGGACTAAAATAATAACCAATTTCCAAAATAAAAATCACTATTTTCCTTGTAAATCAGACTTCCCTCTTGGGTTCCACATTAGTCAATGACAACACAATCTCCCCAGTTACTTGGTGGCATCTACTGCTTTTTTCACATTCCCAGTGTCTGGGAGGTACTCACAAGTACCCTCCTTATCTCCTCTCAATCAGGTAACAACAATTTCTTGACTCTTCTCTATGCTGTCTGTAAACAACATAAAATTTGGCATTCAATGCATATCGCAATTTGGATTCATCTCACTTTCTAGCATTATTTCTCAATAACAATCCACAAGCACACTTGGTCCCTAAATAAGTCAAAAACATTCATGCCTTTTGTTGTTCATGCCATTTCAAGTCCGAAATGCTGAAATACTATCACTTTCCTTCTTCAACAAGATAAAAATCCCACTCACCTTCTAGAGCTCAGCTCAATTGCCACTTCCTTAGTTAACCTTATCCCAGCACCATCAGAAGGAACTCCTGCCACCTTGCTCCCATGACAGTTTGCTTGTTCCATGTGGAGTTAATAATAACATAATGTAAAAATGCAACAAAATAAAAATATTATCATATTTAAGGCTTACTATGTGCCAAACACTTTGCTGAGCAAGCATAACTCATTTAATCATCACCATTATTGTTACTTCTTATAGGGGTCTCTACGGGATTAAGTAACATTTAAAATCATGCAGCTAAGAGGTGGAGAATTCAAATCTAGATCCTACAGCTCCAGAAACAACGTACTTTTAGAGCATCCTGCCTGTTACTAGTACTATTCATAACTCTGTGTCTCCATCTGAACTGTAAGCTCTTTGAGATATGGGGCTTATCTTTGTTTTTTGTTTGTTTGTTTTGCAGGGCCATGTCTTTGTAGCTCTGTATCCCAACAATGTCTAGTATGGTATCTTGTGCATAATAGCTTCTCAGACTCTTTGATGAATAAACAGAACAGAGGATGTGAAAGTTTGACAACTTTAATATAGCTTCCTTACACGACTCCTTTCTATCCTACCATCCACCTCCCCAGCCCATTAGTATAGATTACAAAAACCGCATGTGCTCCATAGAGAAGGAGCTGCAGCTGTCACAGAGCTCTGAGACCCACGTTAGCTGAAATGTCCTGAGAAGTGAAGCTGTAGAAATTCCACATGATGAGCAGCCTAGCACAGGCTCAACACTTGAGAGTCAGCTAGAAATACGACAGCAGTTTGAGCTAATTTCCACGCAACTGGAAACAGTTTTGTCTAAGCTGAAAGCATCCCAGCTCTCCACACATTACCACCATAATATTTATTGAGCAATAACAATTGCTAGATGCAATTCAGAATGTTGAATTGGGCATCATCTTTACCCGAGAGACTTGTAATTTAAATCCTAGAGGCCTGCTGAAACATAAGGAGGAAAGAAAGCAATGGCCTTTTCTCCTCTATCTCCCACCCCCTACATGTATTCAATAAACAATGCAATATTCCCCCAGCAAGTCAAAGTACCCCTAGGTACTGAATTAGGCACTCAGTGAAGATGCATTAACTCACTCAGGCTGAGATGATAGCATCTAGTGTGCTAGAACATTGACTTGTCATGTAGACCCTAGTGTCCCAAACAAGTTAGTGCAGCTTCTAAATGTGATTAATACCCTAACTAACAGTTTATGATGTGAGATTAAAGATGTAGCCAAGACTGGCTCTAGGAAAATAACTGTGAAAGAGCTGGAAATATAAATCACACCTCTCCTAACAGCATCAGCTTCTGCTGTCTTTTATGTGCCTCCTCTGCTCCACTAGGCTCCATTCCATTTCTGATCTCAACTAATCTCTGCTACATATTTAACTAGCAACAGGTCAATTAATACATTACATTTTAAAGTTAACTTTTATTTTTATCAAAGTGATATAGGGATGTGATTTAAGAAATAGAACATGACAAAAAGCAGTCCCCTCGCCCACACCTCTCTGACCTGTATCCTGATTCCTTATGGTAAACATTTTAAATTCTTTTTAGCTGTTTCTTTTGATGGTGTTGACATTCATTTTCTAAATAATGTGTTTATAAGCAACAGGTCAATTAATACATTACATTTTAAAGTTAACTTTTATTTTTATCAAAGTGATATAGGTATGTGATTTAAGAAATAGAACATGACAAAAAGCAGTCCCCTCGCCCACACCTCTCTGACCCGTATCCTGATTCCTTATGGTAAACATTTTTAATTCTTTTTAGCTGTTTCTTTTGATGGTGTTGACATTCATTTTCTAAATAATGTGTTTATACTATTATTTCTTGATTTTAAACATTAGTTATTTACTTCATTCTATGGAAGATGAGTTACCTCTGTCACCACATCTCCACACACACTCTCACAAACACACACATACGTCCTTTTCTCCATCTTTTTAACATAACTATCGCATATGTTTAGGTTGAATACATAATCTAAGTTTACATAATTATAAATTTGTAATATTGTTTACAGGTCAGTCATGGAGTATGTTTCTTGTACAACTTGTCCCAAGAGTTTATACTTGCCTCTATTTTTTTGCTTGTTTGATTTTTTATATACTATCAACTCATTCTCAAACTCTCCATTAGAACTGAAAAAAACTCCTCTCTGTATGGTCAAACACCTTATGGAATCTGTCAGTTTAATTTGTTTCTTAGAGATTTCCCTGAAGACTCCATTGTCCTTCTGTTACAATCTGGACTGTTTTCTAGGCTGCTGGACACCTACCATTGTGGGAATTCCCTTTGCCTCTCTCCTGTGTTATATCCCTTGTGTTTTTATTCCATGCACTGCTCTTTCTTATTTTACTTAATTTTAATGGAGTGTATTCTCACATACTTTCTTGGAAAAGGGTGCAAGGGCAGTAATTCTATTGAGACCTTACATTTCTGAAAACACATTTACCTTCATGTTTAGATAGGTGTAGAATTTTATTTTGGTAAGCATTTTCTCTCAGAATTTTTATAGCATTTCTGCACTGTTTCCTAGTTTTCAGTATATAATAGACAGAAAAACTGAGGGCCAATGTAGTCAGTGGCAGAACCAGGGCTCAAACTCACATCTAATTCCCAGCCCATGAATATTTTGCTATAATACCCAGCCTGTAAGTACTAAAGTATGGAGGGATAAAATGGAACTATTTCTAGCAGTATCTGCAGTTTGATAAGGGACTCATTTGTAGACCTAAAGCTTGAGTCGAAGAAGTGAAGTGATAACTGTAAAATAATCAAGATATGTAGCTAAATTGGGGGGCAGGAGCACTCAAATCACAGGGCACAACTGCTCTTCTATTTCTACTCAGTGTTTCAAATTGGTAGCATGCCTTGAAGTTTCTTGGGACTCCAGAAATTGGGTGTTGGGACACAGTCTTCCATGTGTCTCTCATACTTCTGCATGTCTTACAAGTAAAAGCACTGATTGCCTTTGTTCCAGAGTCTTTTCAAGGATGCATGTGTAGCAAACAGCTATGGCAGATACAGATAGTGTTTTGCTCTGGAGAAAAGGGCAGGTTTACTTTTAGCCCTGGAAAATAGAGATAGTGTCTCCTAGAATAAAATGCTTACTGCCTGTTATAAATTATGTGGGTTCTCTTCATCTATAATACTACCCATTGCATGTGCAAGTATCACCTGATCCTATTCACACTGCTTGAAGAGAGTTGAGCCTTAGTGAGGTGGCATAAATGCTGATACTCCAGCTACTGCTTATTCTGTGAATAATAAACTGTCCTTGGTCTCTGACCATGAGTATTATGTCTCCTGCCAGCACCCATGAAACTGTGGCAGGCTAACTTGTTAGCTTGTAAATAAGATAAAATTTCAGACCCTTTTTAGTTTTTGAAAGAGGTATATCCAACAATATACAGAAGAAATATTTCAGAGGGTGTATGGATTAAAAATTTAAAAAAAAATTTTTTTTTGCTTGGGAACACAAAATTCAAACCCAACCACAGTCTGAAAGTCTGGAATTTAAATATACTCGAAATTTGACTTCAGCAAGTTAAATATATTTGTAATGCACCTAAACTGCTTACATGTTTCTTATTAGTATTCAGTATTTCTATGATCAAGCACTCTCTATTTATTTTTGCAGAGCTCTTAACAAAACTTTTTTCCATTTGGGAGGTAGCAGGAAGAAGTATCCTTTATAATTAACTAAAACCTTCAAGGGCTATTTCAACTATTCTTGTAGGCCCAAAACACAATAGAATCTCTTCCATGTCTTAGAAATCCTTAACTTAAATCATAACACCAGGAAATGTCTTTTGAATACATAGGGTGTTATTCATTCCTGATTTTGGCATCATTGGCAATACCATTAAATACATTAAAGACTGTGGCCTTTGACATTAAAAGTGGTTTGCGCTCAGTATTACTCCAAGTTAATCTTCATCATCACTGTCAAGCTTTAAATACCCAGATGAAAAATAGTGCCAAGAAAAAAAACACCTGTTTGCCATCACACAACATGTAGTTCTAACCAATGAGAAAGAATAGTTCAGAGTCTAGCATAATGAGAGTAAGCCTCTGGAACCCTGTCATTCTAAAAAGTTCATTTATTGGGCTGTCATCTCCCAAGGTCATCCTAGTGCAGAGGTCACCTAAGAAAATTATAGGAAGGTTCTGCACAGGACCAAAATAGCACTATGATGAATTTATACTACAGCTATAGTAAAAAGAAAAGAAGACAGATTGTGGATTCAGAAAAATGCTATTCAAATTCTGGCTCCTCTCTGACAAGTCATGAAGCTTTGAACATATGTTTGTACCTTTGCTGAGCTCAACTTCCTTGTCTGAAAATTGGCTATGATAACACCCAACACGATTGTTTTGAGGATCACAAGATGATGTTACTTACGAAATGTCTGACACAAAAAGGACTCCTAATAAACATTTGTTGAACCCAAACTGTAGAGAAGGTCTGGAGCAGTGCTAGGCCTTCCAGATTGAAATAATACAGAATTTTCAGACACATTAAAAATCTGATGTCTCTGTCTACTTAAAATAACAGACCACTTTTTGTTCCTAATGTTATGTCAAGTGCTCAGCACCTTCAAAGAACAAGCATCAGTCACCTCTAAAAGAAACAAGAAACTTTGGAGCTGAGCTACAGTGAACCTCATTTCTGAGATTATTTTACTAAGATGAAGGTGGAAAATAGACATGACATGTTTTAATGGAGATCCTTGAATGCCAAATAGGGAATCTGGTCTTTATTCGTAGGCAATGAAGAAATGGTTAATATTGCTAAACTAGGAAATATCAGTTTAAAGAAAATTATTCTGATAGCAATGCATAAAATGATTTGGTGGTGGTCAAAGAATGAAGTAAGAAAGATCAGTTAGGAGGCAATTTAAATATTTCAGACCAGAGACATCAGACATTCCAGTAATGGTGGAGTATTGATGTATCTGATATGACGTCAAAAAAAAATCTTCTTACTGGCTATAAGCTGCTCAAGGAAAATGAATAAACACACTATCATCTGAAGGGTAAACTGTTTACTCATCAGTCCCAGTAACCATGTTGCAAAATAATTCCTTCAGGTAGTTAAATTGATTTTTTTTAACTTATTATTCTGAATAACATAGATATAAAGATGCATCTTAGCTTTAAAAAGACACTTTTAATTAAAGTTTATTTATTCTAACACAAACTCTTTCATTTTGAGAGAGGCGGACAGAAAAATTATCTTGAAATGACAAGATATGAATTTGAAAGTTCAGTGAAACAAAGTCAAAATTGTGGCTTAAGCTTTCAGCTTATAAACATGTCAAAAAGTTTTTTTAATGTGATCAGAATAGAAAATGGGCATTGACACTGAGCATTCTATTACAAGTCTGCATGAATGCAGAATGCTCATAAATTGCACAAAACTGTGGCTAACATTTCAGGTTATGCAGGGCAGAAGAAATCATCTCATTATTTGTGTTGCATGTATAACTGGAAACTCATCCCCTCAAATATTGCCATGGTTTTCAACAAGCAAGATCATTTAGATCTGCCACCTCGGGGACTGTTAAGAAATATTGAGTGAACATTACTGGGTTCATGTGCTTCTTTACTTCTTTCATTTTTCTCTTTGCTGACCAAAGGAAATTACAAACCATTATATGCAACTGTGCCATTATTACAGGGACTGTTAAGAAATATTGAGTGAACATTACTGGGTTCATGTGCTTCTTTACTTCTTTTATTTTTCTCTTTGCTGACCAAAGGAAATTACAAACCATTATATGCAACTGTGCCATTATTACAGACTTATGAGAGAAATAAATGATTCCTTTGATGGATTTAAGAATGCAGAAGCCTTAAGGAGATTCTCTCTTCAAAACATAACTCCATTTCCCACTCCCAAAATGGATCTCTCTCAAACTCCCTCCTCCTCTGGAAACATTAATCCCAATGCAGAGAAAATAAAATGTTTTAAAAAGTCTTACATGACCTACCACTGCTATACTCAATTCTTTAAACAAATTCATAATTGTATTCAATATTCATCTTAAGGGCAAGGTAAGTCTTATGGAAGATGTGAGTTCCCAAATGATAAAGGAGTATAGAAGCTCACGAGTGGTAAACTATGCTCCCCAAAGTGTGACAGTTTGAACTCAATTAGATCTCAAATAGTGAGGAACAAGAGCTGAACGTTACTGAGTATGGGATTCTCAAATAAAAGCTGGGAAGAGTTAAACTCACCAAGAAGACCCAAATAAACATAGTTCAGTGAAGTATTGAACAACTACTATGCCAAATGCCTAGTGTTAGTAAATCATCATACAGTCCTGATCAGGTAGCACAATAACAAAGCCAATGATCAGTAGGGCCACCAGCCAAGCTGCTAACAAAACCAGTTCCCCTCAGTACAAGAATAAAGAAAATGGGGAAAGTGAAGTGAAAAGAAAAGGATTGCGGCCGATTGCAAAAGGTGGCCCACAAATTCCTGCATGTGTGCCTCTGTGCACTATGAGTTTTTACCATGTGGATGAGGCTGGGCTAGCCTACTGATGACAGACTTGTGCCTATCACTCCACCAGACACAGAAAAACAACCAGGCATGTATGCAGCCATCCTAGACAACTTAACCCCAGCTGAGCTGGTTTTGATGAGAACAAACACCCAGTCAACCCATAAAACTGTGAGAAATGATACATATTGTCATAATCCACAAAGTTTTGGACAGTTTATTAAGCAGCAAAAGCAAGTTGATAAAGACAGTGATACCAGGACTGGATGCTGCTATAATGGCTACCTAAAATATGCAGCATTGGTTTTGGGACAAGGTGGTAGACAAAGGCTGGAAATGTGGCAGGAAAATTGTGAGCCAAAATTGAGAAAATGGTGAATAAACATTTAGCAGGAGCTAGAAAATTGGTAAGAAACTGCTATAGCACCCTGGTAAAATGTCAGTCTGTGTTATATAGTCCTGAAACAATGGCAAGACTATTGCCTATGATAATTTGGAAGACAGAAAATTTATCTAATGTATTTGTAGAATCAGGTAAGGAGATTCCCAAGTAACATATTGAAAAAGCAGATCTTTTTTTAATTGCATAAGATAAGGTACAAAAAAAAAGAGAGAAATAAGCTAAAGAGAGAAGTACAATTTTCCTGAAGAATTCATAAAGAAGCCAGGACTGAAAAGCTGGGGAAACAAACCACTTCATATGTCTGGTCTCTCTAGCCATTAAAAGATTCTCAAAGTAACCACTGATTTCACAATAAGGATCCAAATCAAGGATGTGGCTAAAAGACCCTTTGTTAAGCCACTGAACAGTGTAAGATGGTGCCTAGACTCTTAAGAATGTTGTATCACAGCAGCCTAATGTGCAGCCCAAAGGAGAGAGTGGCCTTTTCAAAAAAAATTAGTGATGTGGTCTTTAGGGCATAGAGTAGGTCCAAATCAGATTCATAGGAAGCCCACAAAGTTTTTAAAGGAGTTGTACTGATAAAATCCCTGCCAACTTGAAAGAGTTCAAAATGAAAAGATTTTCCTGGGCCCTCAATTTTCCTATCCAGCTACAAACATCAGCTATTTTTTTATATATAAAATGAAGCATGTTTCAGAGGATGGAGGAAAGAGCCCAGAGGGCAATAAACCCCCTTCCTCTAAGAAGAACCTTAGAGGACAATAAGCTATAAAGTCAATTCTGGAAATAACTGAGCCCTAATCAAGAAACATTCCCTGCTTCTTAAATAGAGGGAACCTAGCAACATGCACAAGGCTAGACTTCAGAATAGTTGTGAATCACTAACAGCTACATGTCTCCCATTCTTCCTTTCTTTGAATAAGAGTGCTTATTGCAGTTACCCTGTCCTTGTCTCACTACTTTTTTAGTGTATGGCAACAGATAGCTTCAAGAGGAGCTGCCCCTAAGAAGCTGCACTCAGGGAGTCTCATCTACATATGGACTAGTTGCATATCACAAGATCCTGGACTTCAATACTGACACCTTAGGATAAAATAATGGGGAAAGTTTTATGAAAGCAGGCATTTCTCTCTGTTTTGCTCATCGTTGCATCCTAAACAACTAGAACAGTGATGGGCTCATGGTAGACCCTTAATAAATATTCATTGAATTAAAGAATAAATTCTTTGGTCATTTCACTGCTCTTTTGTATTGTATTAGCAGACACTTGTGGTTTCCCTTGCCAAAAACTACAAAACAAAAAACAATGTGACCTAAATGCGGTATCCTGTCTACAGTAGTACTCAATACTTTCAAAAAGAGGCAAATTCTCACAGTGAATCCAGCCACTTGCTCAGAGCATCATAAGGAAATAAGAGAACTCCTTCAAAGCTCCTAAGAGCAGCTTCTGCCCTGAAGCATGAGATTCTATTACCTTTATCTTAGTATTCATAACTACGGTATTATAACTGGTTATAAAATTATCTAGCCCTTTCTAATTCATCCATTGACTGAATCTATGATCTCCAAAGGTAGTAAATTCCACAGGTTGGCCATACATTGGGTGAAAGAATGTTTTCCTTTTTATTCTAAATTTATATCAGCCATTAATTCTGCAGAATGAGTGACCCTTGTCTTAATAATTGGAACACAAAAAATTAAGTAAATTGAGCCTGCAATAAGGATGTCGTTTTGTATGGTAATGTTCCATTTATCATGTGGCTGTGCTAGAAGAATATGAATAGCTACCGTAATTATTTTCCTTTTTGATTTTTACCTTCACAGGGGGATAGAAGAGAAATTTCAGAATAGAGATGAAGAGAAAAGGAAGAAAACAAACAAACAAGAGATTTATGAGATTGTCTGAATTGTGGACTGCTGTCATTCTACTTGGGTTCTTTAAAATTGCCATAGTCTAAGATAATAAGATGAAGGAAACTGATTCAATCATTTTTAAAGCTGAAAGTTCTCCTGGTTAACCATAATAAGCATTTGACTACTTCTATCCCTTAGGTTAGAAGCAAATAAGAGAAGAAGGATTTGCTCTTCACAGAATCTTATTCTTTTTTTTTTTTTTTTCCTTTTTGTCTTTTTTACTGACTGGTAACGGGATCGCAACCCTCGGTGTTGCACCCGCACCACGCTCAGCCAGTGAGCGAGAACCGGTCTCCACATGGGATCCGAACCCTCGGTGGGAGCGCCGCCACGCTCCCAAGCGGCGCACTCTCCAGTGCGCCACCAGGCCGGCCCAGAATCTTATTCTTAAGGATAAGGTTGTCTTTAAAACGTTAACGTTTTAATATAATTACAGCATGGGATTTGGGTGTGTGTGTCATTTTTCACAGGGTGTAGCCCACTTCACTGAAATGTGTAAGGTCAGCTAAGAAGGGGCAGTTTGCTGCCTGCTGCATGATTAATCAGGTTGGGGTCCTCAGTAGGATTAAGCCTTGGAATAAACAAAGATTATTTATTTATTCATTCATTCATTTATGTTTATAGCTTTTGTAATTCAGAAGAGCTTTACTCACTGTACTAATCATGATTATTTTGTAAAAACACAAGATTCTCCATTATTTAAGGTTAGACTCCCAGTGAACTCTTTTATGGATAACACAATCTTCCTTTTTTAGTTTTATATTATTTTTAATTGACACATAATAATAGTACATATTTATAGGGTACAGCGTGATGTTTTGATACTTATAAACATTGTATAATGATCAAATCAGGTAACTGGCATATCTATCACCTCAAACATTTATCATTTCTTTGTGGTGAGAACATTCAAAATCCTCTCTTCTAGCTAGTGTTAAATATACAATACATTATGGTTAAATATACAATCTTAATACAGAGGAAGAAACGGTGGACATTGGGGAGTGAAACAGTGAAGGATTTTGCCACCTGAGGTTTGTAGGGAATAAAAAGTGTGTACACTGATAAATAAAATAACTAATATTCCAAAGTTTAATATAGTGTTAATCAATATCTCCATATGTTGGGACACATGCATTAGAAAAAAAATCATCATGGCTGGAAAGTGTTTTACAATCACATGGTACAACCTGAACATTTTACAGAAGAGGAAATAAGAGCCTGAAAAGTGAAGTGATGTGTTCAAGAGCTACTTAGTAGACGACAGAAAGGTTGGGCAACAGTGCTGACTTTCATCGACAGCCAACAATTCTATCTAGGTCATAACATTTCAAGGAGGGGAGCCCTCTGATATGTGACCAAAGTCTGGCCACTTTAAGATTTCATCCCAGGCTCTGTTTGCTCAAGCCCAGAGAAATCTGCTCCTCTTTCTCCAGAGTCTGGAACACTAGAAAGACTGGTTGGTTGGGCACAATCAGTGAGAAAAGCAACTTACAAAATTACAAGGAAAGAATTGCTGTGGTGCTCTTCCTCCATGACCCTCTGCTGAAAGACAAGCGGAGTAACAAAAGTCTGTTCAGTAGTGTAGCCTTCAATGCATATGACAACACTTACGAGTATGTTGATCTAATATATATTGAGACATTATTTCCCCAAACATATGATTCCAGTGTTCTTTAAACCATGGCACATAATTATACTTCCAGGTCACATATCATGGGTCTGGCCAGAGGCATGTAATCATGCCACTGTTGCTTCTACTACTACAAATTCTCTATTCTTTGGAGATATTTTTATATTTTGTGTGTCATTCTTTCACATGGAGTATGTTGTAATGAGTATATTTATGAGTCTAGCCATTGGGAGTGGGAACTAATGTATTATGTAGCCTTGCACCTCATGTGCAGCTGAATTATAATGCAGATCTTAACAGCCAAGAAGTCTGTGATCAGAGAAAAAAAGAATTTCAAAACATAAACCATGTTCTTGGCACTAGCCTCGAATGCTGGACATTCATAACCCACAAATGCCCAGACTA
Source organism: Galeopterus variegatus (assembly GCF_000696425.1). Taxonomy (NCBI): domain Eukaryota; kingdom Metazoa; phylum Chordata; class Mammalia; order Dermoptera; family Cynocephalidae; genus Galeopterus; species Galeopterus variegatus. The sequence continues at coordinate 341,311 of NW_007726501.1, forward strand.
TAAATTTGCAAGTTGCATTAATATGGCAGTAAAAGTCACCCTTCTGAAAGCTGCACTTGTAAAATATTTATAAATTCACATGGTTGTTCCTGGCAAATAAGTACATCTGTCAGCTCTGTCTCTTTGCTCCCAAAGCAGCAGGGTTGTTGTCCCATGTAATTCACAATATGTTCATAAAAAATTATTTTGGAAAAATCAAGATGGAAGATATTTTGATCTAGGGGAAAATATATCTTCTCCTCTAATGGTTTGGTGTTACTATTTGACCTCCTGAGGTATTTATCTCATCAAGGTTTTTTCTCTGAACAAGTTTCCATTTTACTGGATTTATCTAGTTTCCAAATTAGCAAGGCAAGTCCTGTGGGGTTGTCCTAAAAATCCCACATTAATATGTACAACACAGTGGAGGTTTTCAGTCCCAAGGTCAATATGTATATCAATGTCACATGGTGAGGAATTTTCTATGTATATTATCTCCCTATAGGATTCAGGGGGTGCTTCCTGTAGAGGATCCTCTAGATAGACCTGTTTAGATAGTTTGTTTTTTTCTTAAAATAGGAGAAAAATAAAAAGAGATAAGACATCAGATTACAATTTTATATAGATATATGCCATCTATGGTTATTCTTTTCACTCCATTATTTCTGGGGGGGGGGAAGAAAAGCCCTCTGAAATCATGCCTACTAACAGACTGAGTACTTGACAACGAAATGTGCCATTGCATTCATATTTACATAATTTTTACTGCCAGTTAGCTTTTCTCCCCTTTCCCACCACAAAAAAAAAGGATTTACATTTTTGTAATCTAAACATAATTGTTAAACAGACAGAACAGTTAAAGATGAGCTCAAAGATATAAAACACCACATAGTACCAGAGTCCTTAACTTTTTCCAATAATAGGTTACTTTAAGAATCTAATGAAGGGGCCGGCCCGGTGGCGCACTGGATAGTGCGCCGCTTGGGAAGCGCCGCTTGGGAAGCGCGGCGGCGCTCCCGTCCGAGGGTTCAGATCCCACGTACAGACCGGCTCCCGCTCACTGGCTGAGCGAGGCGCGGGAGCAACGCCGAGGCTTGCGATCCCGTCGCCGGTTGTACGGGGGCAACACTGAGGGTTGCGATCCGTTGCCGGACACGGAAAAAAGACAAAAAAAAAAAGAATCTAATGAAAACTTTGAGCTCTTTCCCCAGAAAATGCAAGCGAGAACATACATACACACACAAAATACACAACTTTTGCATATAAACTCAGGCATTCAGAGAAAACCAATACCATTCCACAGACTACCACAGAGGAAGTGGAAAGAAAATGTGTATCAGGAAACTAGAATCAAATTATCAGTACCGTTAAGCATGAAATTTAGCTCTAATCTTTGTAGCCAAACCAGAAAGGAGAATTCAATGTAGAGAAACACACCTCAGGTTTTCAGGAGACACATTTTAAGAGGAATTTGTCAGGTGGATGAATCTCTGATTAATTATTAATATTCAATGAACAATGTCTTTAGCAGCAGTTTTGCAAAGGTGCAAAACTATTTTTTACATGGCCATTTTTATATTGTTCCTTTAATAAATCCTGAGGATATCCTTATTAAATAGTAATTTTCATGAGTAGTTACAACCTACATAATCTGCCTTCTGTGTCTGACCTGACATAGCAGCAAATTGTTTCCCTCTAGAGAGAGCACCAGTATTCGTAAGGCACAATGTGCCTGCTGTGACTTCCATGAACTACAGCTAAGAAGCTGCAGCATTAGTGAGGCCTTCTGGGAAATGGTGCAGATTCACCAACCCATATATTTGGTGGGCCTCATATATCAAGAAGATCACTTTAAGCAAGGCACCAAACAAACAAACAAAAAACCCATGAGTTTAAGAGGCAAAACTAAAAACTATAAATAGGTAAGAATAGGACTGAAGTCTTGCCCTACTTGATTTGTGAATACTGTAGAGAATCTTATAGTTCATGTATTGATCTTTTTTTTTTTATCCATAAAGCCCTTCCAATTAGGCCTATCACCTGGGGATGGAAACACTGATTCCATACCTACTGGTTCATCACTGAGGAACAGAAAAACTGATCAGGGAAACCTAAAGCTAAGGAAGGAAGAGTATTATTGCAGAGTAAGAGGACCATTAGATAAAAACGGACTGCTTGATTATGTTGACCCACCAAATGCTGTTCTGTTGATTAGCAGCCCAAACCATATACATACACATTTTTTTTTCCCAAAGAAATTGTCACATAAGCTTTTTAAAAGCATTATGGAATGATGTCTTACAAAGCTAGAAGAACAAAATTTCTTGTTAAGAACCTTAAGACAGCAAGACTTGGAATCATTTGTCTAATGTCCAAATAGCCATTGTTAGCCTCCACAAACGGAGGAATAGGATTAGAGATTAACTTTGTGGGATTCAGTTCATTTTGCAGATGGCATAGGATATGAAAAGTTTCCAACATTTGGACTTGATTTGAATATTCATACCATTGCCTAGGACATAATCAGTGGCTAGAAAATTCTCAGTACAGGAGCCTTTCTCCAGAACTTTCTTTTGGTTGACATCTGGGGTGAATTAAGTTTCTGTTCAGTCCCAGCTCTAGCTACAGATGTAGAGGTGTAAATGTGCTTTCCAGGAACCGTAGATTATATGGTCATGATGTAGACCACTTTTATTAGGAGCTCAAGTACCACATTTCCAGAAATATAAAGAATGACAGCAAAGAAAAAAGCCTTTAGAGCTTAAATTACAACCACATCTAATGAACTCAGAGGTGTTTCTCACGTACTTGGGTACTGCTTTTCAACTCCTGTAGCTTAAATGAATCTAGTGAACATAACAGTAAATACGGGTTCCAAAGGCATCCCAAGAGGTATCATTAGTCACATATTACATCCTCTTCTAATTTGTACACTTTCCATGTTTCAGAGTTTCACAGGACTGCTGAAACCTCCAAAATTTCATGTTTCCCTCGGCAGTCTACAATAACCCTTCGTCTGAATGACATGTATTATTTCCTCAGTAAATGTGATGTGGGAAGCTTAGTAAAAGATTTATTATAAGAAATGGCTCGATGTTTTATTTCCTCCCTTAATTGAATACATTATTGCTCTGTGTTTAGAAATGCTGTGTTGATGTATTACATCTCAGAACAACTATGCACATGCCATCTGCAGCAGAAAGGTTTATTAGACTACAAATCAGGATACAGATGTTGGAGGGAAAGCTACGTATGCTAAGTTGTAACACATTACAGCACATTTAAAATCTATAATTCATGGTGGTCCAGCAGGTTTTTATTTTTAAAACATTAGATATTGGTACTTATGAAAATGCAGGAACTAGAAGTCTTCTTTTTATCATACATATGATAGGTAAAGTGATAAGTTGCTGAGGTAGTAGGTATAACCCTATAGATGGGAAAAAGGACTAAGTGACTTCAAAAGAAAAATCTCACATCTTATCCCTTAATACTACTGTAAAAGATCCATATTTAAAATCAGCACTCTGAAGCAAATGAGCAGATAAATCTTTTGGAGTGTAAATGATCACATCTTTATTGATCTGTTTCACAAACTTGTATTTTCATCCATTTATTCAAAGAGCATTTATTGAGTACCTGTTACTTGCTAGGTAACACTGTACTCTAGGGTTTTATTAAAATGAGACTCACTTGTATTATTTTGATGCAAGAGGAGTTGTTGAATTTTCCATTCTTTCTTCAACTGTTTAAAGCTCAGGCCTAATAATGGATAAATCGCCTCCAGAAAGTTCACAAGAATATACCAACTACTTCACTAGTCGAAAGAATTAACAGATGAAGCTTAGCTGGTGCAGTTGAGAGGATTGCTTTCCTGAGAGACGATGTGATTCTCTTCCACTGGATTCTCAAAAATATAACTCAATTGTGTCCATTTTAAATAAATAAAATCAGGATGCTCATGCTTTCTAGAAGGATAAATAGATCTATTGATCTTCTGCACTCTTCCTAAAGTATCCGGGGTAATCATTAACAACAGTTTGTTCTGATCTACTTGCCTGTCATCTGAGGCTCTTCCAGCTCTTTGCAAATACATTTGTGCTGAATTCATCATGCTTATTCTATAGATAAAAATTGATCATTATGGGCATTTACAATTAGGAGGCTTAAGATTTTTAAAAATTAGATTAGATATGCCTTTTATAAATAGAGTAAAAATCTTCAAGAGAAAGTGATCTTTTCTTTTCCTGGAAACATTCAGACAAGAGTCTGCCTTTGGTTGCATAGCACCAGCAAGGGCAACGATTCAAGAAACCACTGTAAAAATGCGCATTTCACCCAGAAAAGGAAAACATCTTACTTCCTATTAAGCAGAGTTGAATGGGTGATTATTTTTAACCATGTCACTTTGTATAACAATTAAGTTTACATGGTACTGTAACACAATCTCTCACCTGCCTATTAAAGGCATGTATTCATTCCTTCCTCAAACATTTTGGTAATGCCTACTGGGTGCCAGACATCACACTATGTACTGGGGACACAAAGGTGAATGAGACAAATTCTCAGCAAGCTTATTTTCTAGTAAGAGATAAGCCATTAGATCATTATGACATGTTATAATGCAGACATGATGAAGTACTGAGACAACACAGGGTTATTGGTATCATAGCTTCATTTTATAGAAGAGGAAACTGATGAAAAGTACTAACGTTAATATTATAAGGCAGTTTTAACAATTAAATGAGAAACTTTATTAAATTACTTAGTACAATGCTGGCCCATAGTAAGGACTCCATAAATGTTATTACTGGAGAGGAAGCATAGGGTAATAGTTTGGAACATGGGCTCTGTATCAGACGTTTTGATTTGGATCCTAGCTACTTAGTTTGTGTGGACTTGGAAAAGTTATATGTTCAGTCTAGAGCTCAGTTTTTCCAGAGCTATGATGGGAATAACAATTATAACCACTTCCCTGGCTTGTTGTTTTGAGGATTATTTGTCACACATGCTCAAAGAATACTATCCATGGCAAGGATCAAAGCTGAGAGGAGGTCTGAAAACTTCAAATCACACCAAACTTCTAACTTGGAAAAGTTATATGTTCAGTCTAGATCTCAGTTTTTCCAGAGCTAAGATGGGAATAACAATTATAACCACTTCCCTGGCTTGTTGTTTTGAGGATTATTTGTCACACATGCTCAAAAAATGTTATCCATGGCAAGGATCAAAGCTGAGAGGAGGTCTGAAAACTTCAAATCACACCAAACTTCTAGTCGACTTCTCATAAAATAGAGGAATTGTGACCCTGCAGAGCAAGGTGTCATTAAGCTTTACTATGGGGAGAGGTGCCCCCTATCAAAGAGTTCAAGGTAGGAGAAGGCAGCAAAGGATATCTGGCATCTTGAAGGTTAGCGTGTACATGAGTCCATTTTCTGTACTCATAACATAATACCTGAAACTGGGTGATCCATAAATAAATGTATGTCTTACAGTTTTGGAAGATGGAAAGTGCAAGGTCAAGGGAGTGCCTTCTTCTTGGTGGAGACTTTCTGAAGAGTCTCGAGGTGGTGCAGGGAATCACATGGTGAGGGTGGCAAGAGAGTATTAATGTGCTTCTTTTTCTTCTTATCAAGCCACCAGTCTCCTCCCATGATAACCTATTAATCCATTAACCTATTAATCTACAAATGGATTAATCTCTTCATGAAGCCACAGCCCTAATGGTCCAATCACCTCTTAAAGGCCCTACCTTTTGAATTTCATACAGAGCATTAAGCTCCAACATAAGCTTGGGGGAACATTCAAACCATAGCAGAGGGAAAACTGGCCTGAAGAGAGAGGGCCAAAAAAGAGAGGGAGAATGTGGAAACCAGTGGGGATAGCGTAATGGGACTTGGGCAGGAATTGAATTGAATAAAAACAGAAGAAAATGGCTCTGAGAAGAGAAGAGAAACATGCTATCCACACATCTCGCACTTTTTCTAGCACTACTTGAAGAATAATCTTTTTTTATTATTATTATTTTTATTTTTATTTTATTTTATTTTTATTATTTTTATTTTGTCAATATACAATGTAGTTGA
>NW_007726501.1:347554-348504 GCF_000696425.1 Galeopterus variegatus
CTACCTTTTGAATTTCATACAGAGCATTAAGCTCCAACATAAGCTTGGGGGAACATTCAAAGCATAGCAGAGGGAAAACTGGCCTGAAGAGAGAGGGCCAAAAAAGAGAGGGAGAATGTGGAAACCAGTGGGGATAGGGTAATGGGACTTGGGCAGGAACTGAATTGAATAAAAACAGAAGAAAATGGCTCTGAGAAGAGAAGAGAAACATGCTATCCACACATCTCGCACTTTTGCTAGCACTACTTGAAGGATAATCTTTTTTTATTATTATTATTATTTTTTTTTTATTATTTTTATTTTGTCAATATACAATGTAGTTGATTATTATGTCCCATCACCGAAACCTCCCTCCCTCCTCCCTCTCCCCCCTCCCACCCAAGTGTGTCCCCTCCATTTGCTTGTTGTAAGAACTTCAAAAAAAATTGTGGTTGTTATATCTTGAAGGATAATCTTTCCAATACATCCAATCCATATTTTACCAAGTGGAGGCATTATTTTGGGAAGCATTTTTCTTTGCTTTTTGATGGCTGGTTGGTATAGAGATTGAGATAACATCTCACCCCAGTTAGACTGGCCATTATTAAAAAGACAGAGAACAAATGCTGGTGAGGATGCAGAGAAAGGGGAACCCTCCTACACTGTTGGTGGGACTGTAAATTAGTGCATCCGTTATGGAAAACAGTATGGAATTTCCTCAAACAACTACAGAGAGAACTGCCATATGATACAGCAATCCCACTGCTGGGTATATACCCAAAGGAATGGAAATCATCATGTTGAAGGGATACCTGCCCTCTCATGTTTATCACAGCTCTACTTACAATAGCTAAGAGTTGGAACCAACCTAAATGCCCATTTACAGACAACTGGATAAGAAAAATGTGGTGTGTATATATACACAATGGAATACTACTCTGCCATAAAAAGGAATGAAACATTGCCATTCA
>NW_007726501.1:348845-349910 GCF_000696425.1 Galeopterus variegatus
AGGAAGGAAGGAAGGAAGGAAGGAAGGAAGGAAGGAAGGAAGGAAGGAAGAAAGGAAGCAAGAAAGGAAAGAAGAAAGAAAGACACAACAATCACAATAATTCATTGAATTTTCAAAAGGAAAGAATGGACCGGAGGCCACCAGAGGTAGGAAAAGGGGAGAGGAGGTTAGCAAGAAATTGATAAGGAGCCACAAAAAATGATTACATTGTATAATGATACATACAGTAATAAAAAATAAATATATAAAATAGCATTAAAAAGAGGACATATGTAAAAGTAATTCCTAAATGTTATGAATAGACAGCTTAACTAAGAGTATCCAAAATAGTTCAATATTTACCTTTGAAGGTGTTTGGTAGAAACATGCTCTTTTCTCTCATTTGGAGTCCCACACAGAGAAACTGTTGGACATGAAATAAAGGCAGATATTGGTCCATTATATGTCTCAAAGTAATGAAATTTTTTCATTTTTGCTACTTTTCATTTATTTTTTTTTGAATGGGTGACTTAAATATTCTTTCTGCACATAATGACAAAGGAGTTGTACAACCATCACCACAATCTAATTTTAGATCATTTTCAGAGAGGAAAGAGGTATAACCTTGACTTAAATAGCTGCCAGTTTAATGGTTCTCTGTTCTTGTACCAGAGATTACCTAAAGCCTCTCTCCAGAAGTAAACATCCTAACCAGCAATAACCAAGTGCATGATTAAAACATGAGTACATTTTAGTCTTTGAGTAGCTAGCTTCCTATGAAAGAATATATACGCTGCTTCTCTTTTGTTAACTTTCTAATAATATTGGGTATGTTATAGGCCAATATATTATGTTACAGAACATTTGTAGAAAAAAGTTCCTTAAATTAAAGCTCTTTATGGATAATTACAAATTTCTGCTATACATCATTATCACTAGGATGACTTACAACTAGTGCAGGATGTCTAGGCCACTTCAGATCCTTGGCAGTAAAGCACAATTCTTTTAATAGCCAAGCTCCAATGGGTGACCCTTTGGAAAAGGCATCTATTGTTTGTTTTGTTAGTTACTGAACCAGTCTTTGCA
>NW_007726501.1:350805-353832 GCF_000696425.1 Galeopterus variegatus
GGAAATTCAAATGTACTTTCTCTATAAAGAAAATTGATCTGAGAACAAAGGTCTAATTGGAGAATGTATAGAAAGGGCAAACATATGCCCTCTGAAATGCTACTTAGTTCTTTATACCCCACCCCATCCCAATCCCCTTATTAACGAGAAGTTGTCACAGTACCTGAACATGATGGAATAAAAATGGCATTTCAATGAAAGATCAAATGATTAGAAATCCTCCCCCCCTCGAAAATAAACACAGGTTATTCTTTCATTTCTAAGTCAATAAGCCAGCAAAAACAAGACCATATTTGAGCTGGCAAAACCTGTTGTGCTTTTACATTCTGTGAAAAGGAAAAGGAAAAAAGAATTCTCCCATATTCTTTATGCAGTTTTCCATAGAGCACTCATTACATGATGTTTATATATAACGATGACAGAGTATTTAGATTGGTTCATTGCTTGGCATTGGAAGGGTAGGGCCCTGGAGTCTTCCTCCAGTTCAATCTTGAATACACAATAGTCCTTTTACTTTTTCACTGTACTAACTTGACTTAAACTATACCATAAATTGCTTTTGTATGAAGGTTGCAATAAAAAAACTACTGCAGAGTGCTCCACTGGCAGTTAGAATCAGCACAGGCTAATGCAAGCAAGTTACGCAAGTTAAAATAAACAGCAGAGAATTGGGTGTGAAAAAAATATTAATCAGGTGTGTCCATCTGACTGTTATAACTTTATGACATCTGCTGAGTAAAGCCAGTTTCTGTCAGGGTCACTTATTGCTCAGGAAAAGCTTTTCAGCTTCAACAAAAATATTCAAGAAACAAAATAAGGGCAAAAAATGATGTTCAAATAGGTGTGTTTCATTTTATGCCACCTGTAAGAGGCAGGGTTTTCAATCTAAGGCAAGATTTCCAGGGTTTTATTCCTTTTTAAAGGTACTGTTCTGATAAATTCAAGGGCCTCAGACAAAGGAGACAAGTGGAAAATGAATGATCACCATGTCATCAACATTTCTTTGAGAGCTAAAGTGGCTTTTACTGGAGGAAGTCATGAGAACTTGTCCTCCAGACAGTTGCCCCACAAGCATTCCTTGGAATATGAAAGCTCTCCTATTAGCATTAAATTGGAGCATTATGTCTTCAGAAGGCGCTTGTTAAATATACACATGATACCTATAATGACTGACACCATGTGCTGGATATTTTGATCAGCCCTTTCCATCTCTGTTTTACTCTGCTTCTATTTGGAGAGATTAAATAGCAAAATGCATTTCTTCAGGACACAGACTCTGAAGTCAAGACTTGGCCTCATCACTTACTAATTGTGTGACTCTGGTCAGCTTTACTTACCTAGTAGGCTTTTCCAGAACACTCTGAGAAACATTTTTAAAGTGACAGGGTTGTGGACATTGAGCTTATTGGAAATGAAAGAACAAAATGATGGGGTGGTAGCTCTGAACCAGGGAATTGGAGCAGTCCACAGTTTCTGAGTGACTGCCGCTGGCTAGGAAGGTCAACTTGTAATTTCTCAATCATAAATAAGGATGGTATTAATAGTATCCAAGTGCTCAGCACAATGCCTGGCACACAGCAAGAGTCCAACAGGTGTCAGTTATTTTTTTTCTTAGGTCCTTATGAGGCTCTGGCAGCTGAGAAAAATGAAAAAAAAGTGGGGTGAGAGACTACCCAAGGCAGTGGGGTGTGCGCTGACTGAAGAATCCTTTATCTTTAGTTTTTAGCGAAAAGGAAAAAAACCCACAAAGACTGNCCAAGTGCTCAGCACAATGCCTGGCACACAGCAAGAGTCCAACAGGTGTCAGTTATTTTTTCCTTAGGTCCTTATGAGGCTCTGGCAGCTGAGAAAAATGAAAAAAAAGTGGGGTGAGAGACTACCCAAGGCAGTGGGGTGTGCACTGACTGAAGAATCCTTTATCTTTAGTTTTTAGCGAAAAGGAAAAAAACCCACAAAGACTGCAATGGAAGCACTAGAATACAAGATCGGCCAGGGATACCCTTCCAGTTTAATGTTGCAAGTTCTATGGATCTTGTTGTACTGTTTCCAGGAGTCTCCCCACCCCCAATCTGGGTGTGCAGCCACTTTTGGACCCACTGGCACATGGGCCACTGTGCCTTGTCCAAACTATTTCTCTCTTCTTCCCTGGTAACAAAACTTAAACTTATGTTCAGGTTGTTGGCAGAGATCCTGGATTTCAGGAAGGGTAGGGCCCTACTTCAGCGGCAAGGAATGAGCTAAAATTGGTCTAAATCAGTCACAGTAATCTCCTTCCCCTTCTTCAGGGATTGGTCAAAGAGTGGACACATGACTCAGTCCTGGCCAGTGAGACATAGGGGAAGTCCACTAGGGAAGGCTCTCCTCCTAAATAAAAAGACAAGACTGCACTAGGAGGAAGTCTCCACCTGTCTTCCTTCGTGTCCTGAACATGGATGTGGTGTGTGGAGGCACAGCAGCTATATTCTGGCCAGGAGCATGACACAGAAGTCGGCCCTGACATCGTTAGATCGCTGAACCAGCACAGGCAACTGCCTACCTCCAGACTTCTTGTTATGAGAGAAATACGAAGCCCCATTGGTTTAGGCCTCTACATATAAGTTTTCTATTTCTTTTGGTCAAATGTATTCTGTTACAGTGCTTTGTCAGTTTATTTCTTACCTCTGCCTGAACCATCTGAGAGACAGGGCCCAGTCCATTCTTCTTACTTGGCTTTATTTAAACAAAGTTTCTAATAATCAACCACAAGAAACTAGTCTATTGATCAGTTCCTCTAATATTTAAAAACAGAAAAGCAAAAAAACCCTCAGGTCTTATAGTAAATATTTTGCATCCAAATGGTCTATTAATTGAAAACAGAAAGGTAAAAATCAAATATAGTCTTTCACCTACTTGCTTCTCACCTCTCCCTCTGCTGTATTTAGTACAAAGACACATAAAGGACACCACACCATCCTTTTTGACAGAGCCACATTTGTGATGCAAAACATATGCTAAAGTTTTGTAACTAGTTGGGTTCCTTGAGCAGGA
>NW_007726501.1:354735-356184 GCF_000696425.1 Galeopterus variegatus
CACATTTGTGATGCAAAACATATGCTAAAGTTTTGTAACTAGTTGGGTTCCTTGAGCAGGAGAGGGATGGACCAATTTTATGTCCATCATCTCTTCTTCTATATCACTTGCCACCATACAGCTGGATGCCCCCTCAGACATCAATTGCCAAAAGCAATGATTGTCATTATTGTTCTAATGCCTTACATAGGAATGTTGTTTGACAATATTTCAGAGTGCTTGTACATCAATTCTCTCCCTGAAGGCTCTGCCACTTAACAGCCATATCACTCCCCCAAAAAATTACTGCAGAGACTCAAGGGAGGGAATCCTCATTTTAAAGGAGAGATGTCATGTACCTTCTCTAGCTTGGCCGCAGGCATCAATGACCTCTATCTACACAGCACCACTCCACTCCTGAACCAATCACGACCCAGTAGAAAGAGGGTTGTGGAATTAGTCTTGCTGCCCCCAGCAAAGCAAGAATTCCCATGCCTGCATAAGGTCCTCTGGTCCTTCATCCTACTGTGAGTATTTCACACACCCTCATCCATCAGGCCTCTGCTATTATTTTCTGATATGATGTCAAAATCTCTTGGAAGAAGAACTCTATTCAAATCTTGGGCCTGTTTCACTGTCCAAACTTTGCCAGTCTGTGGTCATAAATTTCTGTTCTAAACTAGATTGCTCCTCCACTACAACATAAGCAATATGAAGCAAGAGAACTTGCTGCTATTTTACTAAGCTATCCCTAGTGCATAAAACAGATTCTGATTGTTTCACAGCAAGTGCTTGATAAATATTTGTTGAATGAATGGATTAATGGCTCTGAGAACTGTCCCTAACCAGAGATTTCTGGTACTGTATCCTAATCACCAGATCAACCCCCTTGGATACTAACATTCACCTAAACCCACTTATTATTGCCTTTACTGCTTCAAATGACACAGTGTGAGCTATTGGACATCCCCTCGCCATTGGACTCCTATTTCCACCGTCTTTCCTTCTCCCTACCAGCCCATGCAAGTGAGTTCTCAGGATGCTGAACTCTCAGCTGAGCCTCCCTTAAAAACAGCTTAATAAAATGAAACTTTAGAGATTAAAACAACATAAAAGGCCAGAAGGCCTCAAAAAATAAAACACTGAAAATAAACCTTGTCTCTTTCATTTCTTCACATGGCTAATAAACACATGAAAAGACATCAGCTTCATTAGCTACCAGAGAAATGCAAATCAAGACGACAATGAGATGCCACTTCACGCCCACTAAGATGGCTATAACCTAAAAAGACTGACAATAAAACATGTTGACAGGGAAGTGAAGATACTGGAACCCTCACACATTGTTGGTGGAAATGTAGAATGCCATTGGGACAATGGCTTGGCAGCTCCTCTATAAGTTAAACAGAGAGTTTCCCTATAACCAGCAATTCCACTCCCAGCTATATACTCAAGACAAATGAAAACATA
>NW_007726501.1:357261-358610 GCF_000696425.1 Galeopterus variegatus
ACAGTATGTGATCATCAAATCAATATTATTAGCATAATAGTATACTTTAAAAGAATGAATTTCATGATACGTGAATTATATCTTAACAAGGCTGTTACAAAAAACAAAAAACCCTCCTTCCTTTACAATTACTTTTTGGACTAGAAGACTAATTAATATGAGATGAGGCTGAGATGAAAACTTGGGTCTCCAGCTTCCTTCCACCGTGGTCCTCCCACTACACCTCTCAATCACTCGGTCACTGTTGTCCCCAGGCACTCACCTGCTCCACCACCCCCAGAAACAGTAACAGGTGTAGACGTGGCAGAAAATCATTTTACCAAACTCCCACTTCTGTAGCCCAATAAAGTCTGTAACCAGCTCTGCCCTGGCTTCATCTAGGACAGCATTCTCCCCATAAATTACAATAATACAAACAGGAAATATAAAAATTTTCCATCTTTATGAACAAAAACAAAAAATAAAAGTACTTTTTGTTTGACCTTTAAAACATTCTTAAGGTAAAGATAATGGCAATCTGAATTATAAATTTTTTACTTTCTCATCATTTATATATTTATTTATTTTTAACTGAAGCATAATTGATTATACATATCTTAGGGGTACAGTGTTGACTATCAGTATTTGTGTACAATATGTGATGATCAAATAAATATTAGCATGTTCATTATTACAAATTGTAAGGGAATTTCTCACCATTTAAACCACATTGTTTCCATTTTCTTTTCCTCTTATTACTGAGCAATTAAAATTCCTATCACAAAATATAGAAAAATGTGATTGTATTGTTCCTTGGATAGTCTAACTTTCAGAGCCCCAATATACTCCATCCTTGCTTTCAACAATTAATCCTCAGTTTAGAAGGGGAAAACAAGATAATCCCTCATTTAAAAGATCAATAGAAGGGAATTTGTACAGTCAACTCTCACAACTCTATCATTCAGAACTTGCAGAATTTAGGAACTAATACTTCAGAAACACAAATACGTCAATATTGTGAAAGCAAATTTTCCTGTCTCTCCTAGGCTTCTGGTGTGCATATATCAGTTGCCGAGCCTTCCTGCATGCCAGGCACTGGGCTGGTACTTCACACATGTTATCTCACTTTATTCTCATCACAATTCTGTCAACCCAGGAGACATCCAGTCTGGGACAATGACCAAGTGTGGAGAAAAAGGGTGGTGGTCAACTGGAAAATTGAGTTAGGGATGCTTTCTCAAAAGTACCTCTTTTGGTTTATTCATGTGCCTGAAATTCCACCATTAAATCCCATCATTAGGTCTGAAGTTTCTTCTGTCTAGTTTTAGAAGTGGATCCTGTTTTTTTTTTTTTTTTTTTTTTTTTTTTTT
>NW_007726501.1:359249-366061 GCF_000696425.1 Galeopterus variegatus
TGGGATCCGAACCCTCGGCGGGAGCGCCGCCGCACTTCCCAAGCAGTGCACTACAGCAGTGCGCCACCGGGCCGGCCCCAGAAGTGGATCCTGTTTAAGCCATAATCAAACATGACCACAGACACATAGGTTCTGGAAGCTCAAACCTAAAAAAAAAAATGGGATAAGGATAGGCAACGGGAATCAGAGAACCCACTGCCTTGTCTAGCAGTTTGGCCCAAGATGCTGTCCCCATGCCAAGATTATTGATCACAACTCCTCTTTCTTAAGAGGCCCTAGTAGGTCTGCTTTCTACAAGGACAAGCAGGTTTTCAGAGCCTGATTCCTGGGTTAGTTCATCTCCTACCTGCCATTTCACTGGCTTCTAATAAAAGGTTGTTTTTTGAAATTCTGTCTACCTCCTACTAAGGCTGAGAAAATTTAAATGATTTGTAAATAGTAGAACCAGGATCTGAACCCTCACAAAGTTGGTGTTCTTGATTACTACTGAGTTTCTCTTCCTATCGTACTAATATAATTCCAGGCACAGTTAGGAAATAACCTAAGAATGTTTGTTTTGGATCCCCTCAGCCACTTATTTTACTTTCCAAAGACCATTTCCCTAACGCCTTCTCAATCCTGACTTTCAGGTGCTTTATTAATACCGGGATGAAAAATGGTTAAATTGCTGGATTTCCCAGAATATTTTCAGTTTAATAAAAACCAATAATTTAAACTAAAACAAGGAAGATTTAATCTTACGATTATTGAGGGTGGAGGTTAGTCCCAAGTATGACTAAGTGGATTTAGAAGAAATATCTTAAATTTGGAAAATATGGAAGACCCTTCAGCAAACTAAAACATGTTCTCAGCATTATGTCACTATAAATAGAACTGTGGCTCAAAGAGGGTTTTCTCCAAGCTCCTAATTCATATCAGCAAATGAATGATTTCAACTCCCCATAACACAGTCCACTTGAGGGGATATTTTATCAAAAAATATGAAAAAAAAATATTGCGGTAATACTTCAATAGGGGAGATTAAAAGAATGGTTTCAAGCCAAAAGTCCTTTATTCTTGATTTAAAGAAAGGAGAGGGGAGAAAAGCCTTGCTTTTTAAATTCTTCTCAGTCTAGTTTCCCTGACAAACCTGTTTGATAGGCATCAGGGACCTAAAGCAAAGCTTCCAGGGAAAAAGGAGCCATCACTCATGCTTCATCGGATTTCTATGACAGAATGATCACATTCTGTAGAACCTGGCATAAGCACATCATTATTAAGCCTTGCTTTAGCATTTCTTAACTGATCACGGATGCTGCGGTCCTTGGTGGCTCCTCTCTGCTGGCACTGTTTGTAGTTATTTGACCTTTTCTCAGTGGATAATCCACACAAAAAGCCCTAATTACTTCCCCAGCTTTGGCCAGCCAGCAGTGTGAATAATCAATGACACTCATTTAGGTATTGCACAATCAGATGCTTATGGTGTTTAAAGAACATTTTTCCATTGACCTGCCACAGCCGTAGGACAATTACAAGCAGTAAAGCTGCTGTTGTCATCACAAGATGACCAGGTGACCTTGTAGGTTTAAAGTTGATGAGTGGGGCCTTGACTGGGGCATAGTCATGATACAGAACATATTTTGGGAGAAACAGAAGGCTTCATTGTATAATAATGTGACATGCTCAGCCCCAAGAGCAATCTTCTGAAATATTGACAAATCACAAGACTCATATTGGCAGGTAAAATTCAGTATTTCTATCCATGGCTTCAGCTACTTTTTTCCATTGTACACAAAACAGTAGGTAAGTAAGATCAGGGGGAAAAAAATTAAACTCCAGCCACACCTCTTTCGACACTTTTTCTTAAGGTAAATGTGCAGATAAAATTGAACTAATAAGACTTCTTGTCTTAAATAGATACTTAAAGATTTCTAGGATGTTAAATTTTTTTTAACGTATTCAAATTTCAATAAATCCTTATCTAATCTCAGGACAACTTTCCCTACAAAGATCACTATTAAAAAAATGTGAGGTCTGTGGTTCTTTGAAATTATGACTGATCACCAGATTACATCTAAAGCTGAATTAGAACATAAGTTGTAGGAAAATGAAATATGGCAATATTTCCAAGAGTGTGTTCCTGGGAACACTACTCTATCGAAAATACTTTGGAAACTAGAATTCATCATCTAAAGCTTGGGAAATGCAGCATACAATATACTCTTCTTGGAGATTTACAATAAATATTAGCATATTAAAGGTTCTGGAATGTGTTTCTCAAAACAATTTTAGAAATGCTGGTTTTTATGTTCTTTTTTCTTGTTATTACCATCTTACATAAAAATTGAATTTGCAAATATTAGTTCTTTTCTCAGGATGTGGAGTAGACTTTCTACTTTACTTTTGAACTACCTTAAAATTTTCATAAGCTTGTGTACTTATTTATTAAAAGGAACCGAAAGTAAGATCAGTAAAAACAAGCAAGAAAACAAATTGGTAGGACAATGAAACAGTTATGTTCCTGGCAGAAAAGATGAAGGAAAAGAAATGTCCTAAACTGAGGAAACAACAGAGGAGAGTTTTGGAGTGGAAAGAGTCCCAGACAAAATGAAAGGAAGGGGAGGTGGGAAGAAATGGCACAGATCATTCTCACCCTTTCCAGACTCTAAGGCTGTCCTGATTTAATCTGGCAAAAGAAGGCAAACCAGCTCATCAGCATGCAACTGATGATTTACCCAGCCTGCTGTGAGAGACAGGACTGTCTGAAGACCTAGCAGAGAATGAGGAAAAACAGGCAAACTTCAGTGAGTAAGCCAAGAAGGCAAACCACTGAAAAAACATTCACAGTCAAGAGACTGCACATTTGATGGTGTGATCTCAATTAATCCCCAAATAGCTGAAGCTTTCATGTTTGGGGCTCCTGGGATGTATAGCCCAAGTTTTTACTAACACTAGCAGAATCCAATTCATAATATTTGTAGCAAATGAACTGATTTTTAAACATAACTTTTAGCTTCAGCAGACATCACTGTGTTTTCCTTTACTTTAAGGCATCCTTGGGCGACATCTAAAACTTTTTCTTATACATATTTCTTATGAACTGCTTTGTTGGAAGCCGAGGCCTATATTTTTCTGGGTTCTGCAGCCCCCAGGATTAGGGTGGATCTTACTCCTTATTCTGCAACACTCTCTTTCAAGGACCTAATAACTCTGTACAACTGGTTCCAACTTGTAATGTGTCTGGAAATTTAGACTTTTGGAATCCATTGATTTCCTCCAGAAAAATTTATTCTTACATGTTGCAAATCTGTCAAGGATATGAGGATATTATTAAGGTCTGCAGTGACAAGCAGTTAGAATCATAAGGGTAGGGGGTTGGAGGCAGAGGTGTAGCATCAGGAACATTTACCCATATGCTGACTAAGTATTTCTTCTACAATTCTGAAAAACTTAGCCTTGTAATTAAAAGCATAACAGTGAATGTGACAAGACAGTATGTGGAATGTATTCAGAATTGCTACTCCTGGTCATACACTTCATCTCCTCCAACCCTATTATGGCTATACATGGCCTTTATATAACTGGTAGCACTTTAGATCCCCTTTTAAATCTAAGCAAGAAATTTCTAGAAGAATAACCTTAGAAGAAAAAGGTTGAGGAGGCATACACTTAGAGAGTAAAGCAGATGAATATCTGGCTTCATGTTGAACCCCTGAGTACTAAAAATGTAAAATTTCAAGACCTGGTATATGGGATATGTATTATATGCAGCCAATATCATTTTTAATACTTTATGGATGACAATACTTTAGACACAGAAAAGTTAAATGACTTGACAAGGATCACAACTAGTATGTAGCAGGATAGACCACAGAGAGCTAATCTAAACTCAGTGCTTTTTATTTTCACTGCAACACAATGTTTCTCCTGAAAAAACTGTTGACTCAGTATGGGGTATATAAACATGTTACTCATGCAACAAGATATTCATAGATGTATCAACTAAACTATTCATGTCATTCTCTGTAGTAAAAGAAAATACCAGGTTTACTGTAAGTATCAGAAAAACACAGACATCTCAGGAAAAAAATTAAATAGTTATAAATGAGAAATCTAGGGTTCATCATCCAAACCCTATTTATGTATAATAAAAATTATTCTTAGTCACATGAGCTCAGTTGAAAAAAGATGCTTCATTTATCACATCCAAAATTCCAACCAAATGGCTGAAATAAAGATTCACAAAGCAATTAAAAAAAAAAATTCAACCCAGAATCAAAAAAAGCTGGATGGTCATGTTGAAAGTATTTGCCCTGCATTTGTGTCTGCTTAGGATTGCAAATCTGAATCTACTGGGCATTATTTGGATAATCTAGAGAAAGGCCACCTAATTTTCTTGTTTTTTCTTTGATTAAACTGCTAAATAGGGAAAAGTTGGTTAACAGATACAGGATTACATCTAGACAGGAAAAATAAGTTCTAGTATTCGACAGTAGTGCTAGATGTCTATAATTAATAATAATTTATTGTATATTCTCAAATGGCTAGAACAGAGGAGTTCAAATGTTCTCATCAGAAAGAAATGATAAATGTTTATGGTGATGATTATATGAATTAGCCTGATTTGATCATCACACAGTGTACACATGTATCAAAATATTACTCTGTACCCCATAAACATGTACAATTAGTACGTGTCAATTAAAAAATAAATTAAAAAAACAAAAACCAAACATGCTGAGTAACAATGATTTGCATATAATGTGTTTGGTTTCTTAGTATATTTACCATTAAATATTCTTACACACAGATCCCCAAACTGGCCAGGCTCCAAAAAAAAAAAAACAAAACCAAACAAAACAAAAATCTTTAAAAAAAAAAGAAGAAGAAGAAGAAGAAAAATGCTGTGGCTCTAGAAAGTTATCCCTTTAACAATAAATAAATAAATAAATATTCTTACATGACATTCATAATTGAAACTATTAAGACATTTTTATTCTCTTCTGAAAATATTTCTTTCAAAATTGTCTGAGTATTCTTTTAAGAAACCTGTTTGGTATTGTTGTTTTGATGTGTCTGAGATGTTAAACGATAATCAAGTAGATATTGATCAGAAATAAAATTCCAGGGAAATGTGAAAAAACAAATAAAATGCTATTACACAAGAGCAGATTCTACATTCAGGATGAGTCCCTGCTCAATTGAGGAATAAATTCAAAGGAATGCTTCTTAAACTTGCAGCAACTTAGCAACTCATTATTGTTAGTATTTTCATTAAACCATTCAGAGCTTTCTTGATATAAACATTATTTTCTTTTTCTAAATAGTTAGCATATCTGAATGTTAAAGCATGTTTGATTTTCCCAGAGTTTTGGATGGTTGTTTGGTCTAGGGAATTTGGCCTCTTTTATAAAGTTAATAGAGTTTGGGAAAGATGCCATAAGAACCTTCTGATGCAATGGTTTGTTTACCAAGCATTTCCAGGAAAAGATTTTGGTTAGTCACTTGGGTGTTTTATCCACAGGAAGCCAAAAATCTGAACATCACAAATATATTCTTGCACATTTGATGAATGCTAACAATTGGACTGGTTAAACTGTATAAAGTATTCATAACAACATTCTACATGAAAATGTATTTCCAAATTCTGGTTTAGCCTTGCTAGGAACAAATCCCTGCCCAGCCCCTTGGATGAGAATCTAGCTCATTACCCAGTAAGGCAGCTCCCTCAGCAAGATGTAGATATTCTCAACAGCCAGTAACCTAAATCTAAATTCGAAAATAGGAAGGAAAATCTTTTGGGTATATACTCCCCTAAGATGATCCAAATTGTGCACAAAAGAGTGGTCTAGGGACAGATTTTCCACGCATTCCTGTGTGAGAGTTGTTAGAACCAGACTGTCCTTACTCTTAGCAGTACATGGCAGCCCTGATTACTCCTCTGAGCCTCACCCTAGTTTTTTCTTCCCTACAACATTCAGGTCCCAAGGTTATCAGCCTGTTAACCGTACTCCAGGAATGGTGCTGGGGCTTGAAGTTGTAGAATCAGGCAATTTGGGCACCTCTCAAAGATTATGTAATCCAGAGGTGCTCAAACTTTTCTAAGTCATAGCACTAAGAAATGTGTCAGTAATTTTCTTCACAGTACCCTTAGGCCAAAAGCAATAAATAACGGTCCCATTCATTAAGTACTTAGATCCCCCAAATTAATAAATATTTATGCCCTAACAACTTAGGAGTTGTTTTTTAAACACACACACACACACACACACACACACACACACACACACACACACAATCATATTTTTACTTCATTCTTAAACAATCACAATTACTTCCTAATGAGATATACATACCTGTTCAGAACTTCACATCTCAAACCTTGAAATCAAATCGGATACCACCACCCTCCTTTCTTATTCTGCACTGATTTTTATGTAGTACTTGCTTTTTCTCACATCAGTGACCAAAAACCCAGGTTTATGAAGATATGGCATCAAAAGAAATGTAGCATGAGCTAATGTTGTGAACTGTCTCAAGCTGTTATTTTGCCTGGTGTCTGAAAGAGGTCAAGTATCACCATACATCCCTTCAAAATTTAAAATATCCTGCAATATCCCTGTGAGTTCATTACAGCACCCCAAGGCATCTTGCTGCACAGTTTGGGAATTGTGAGTTGAGACTAATATCCCATTTTATGGATAAGCAAAGTTAAGACCAAGAATAAGGAACTTTCCCAAGATTATCCAGCTAATTATAAGCTAAGCCAAAATAAGAAGCTGTATTTAAAATACTGATAATTTAAGCCCATGTTCTTAAAATTAACTAGATTC
>NW_007726501.1:366240-367891 GCF_000696425.1 Galeopterus variegatus
TGTCTGAAAGAGGTCAAGTATCACCATACATCCCTTCAAAATTTAAAATATCCTGCAATATCCCTGTGAGTTCATTACAGCACCCCAAGGCATCTTGCTGCACAGTTTGGGAATTGTGAGTTGAGATTAATATCCCATTTTATGGATAAGCAAAGTTAAGACCAAGAATAAGGAACTTTCCCAACATTATCCAGCTAATTATAAGCTAAGCCAAGGTAAGAAGCTGTATTTAAAATACTGATAATTTAAGCCCATGTTCTTAAAATTAACTAGATTCCACAGATCTTAAATCTGCACGGTAAATTTGTGGATATGAAATTAACCCCACCTCCCAGAGCCTTCCTGTCTTTGCATTCATTACTAGATGATCTTCAACATATTGATAAAGAAACAAGGCACAAAGAGGTAGTGGACTTACCTAAAATCACAGAATTAATTATAGAACCAAAGGTCGCACCCTGTCTTCAGATCTTCTGTCCAGGGCTTTCTTCTTTCCCTCCTTTATCTAGAGGCCCTCTGTATCCCCCGCTCAAACACTACTTTCTTCTTCCTTGTTTCTTCTCTTTCTTTTGTTTAGTGCATTCGACTCCCAGGGGACATATGCCTTTATTGGGCCCAGTTTCTACTCACAGATATTAGATACGACTCTCTTGATCTTAGATACTGTGGTGGAAGCTGCTATTTATACCCCCGTATTCATTTCCTCCTTCTTCCCTGGAAAAGAATACCCAAATTTTTGTTGGATTATCTATACTAAAGGTTACATTTTCCAGACTCCTTTGCAAGTAGATATACCCATATGACTAATTTCTGGTTAATGGGTATAAGTAGAAGTGATGCATGCAATTTCCAGAAAGTGTCCATAAAGAGAAGGGATTTGCCCTTTCCCCCTCCTCCTTCTACCTGTTGTCTGAAATGGGTATGTGTGGCTGGAGTTCAAGGAGCTGTCTTGAACCATAAGGAGGAAGCCGCATACTGAGGTTGGTGGAGGAACAGTATAGAAAAAGACTGGTTCCTGTTGATTTGGGGCCTCCTTACAAACCCTGTTCTGATTACCTCCAAACCTTAGTTACATAAAAAAGAAATACATTTGTGTATTATTTAAGCCACTGTCATCTGATGGTCTTTGTCAATACCAGCTAAATCTATTACTAATAAATACAAATTATCTTCATAACATTATAAGAACACATAATGTACTATAGAACACTAGTATAGATTTATATGATCATACATTTAAAATACATAAAACCTTAGGAAACATCATTCCAGGTACCTGTCAGAAGTATATGAAACCAAACTCACTATTACCCCCTTGGGGATCAAACTATTTCTTCACACCCTATGCCTCACATGGTGATATATTTTATAAACCAAATGATATCTGACTAAAATATATTAAAAAGTTAACATGTTTTCATAAGGGGAGAAATGCTTACATAAAATTGGTTCAGTGAAATTGAACACTTTGATTTATCTCCATTCTCTCCCCCAACCCCACCGACAGAAGAGTTTTCTAAACATAAACCCACAAGGAGAACAATAGTAAGAGAAGGGATGACATCATGAAATTTGGGAAGCTGGAAAACAGATGAACAAGCATAAGATCAAAAAAGCTGAATCGTAAACTGGCAGTGGAGATAGCTAAGAA
>NW_007726501.1:369283-372811 GCF_000696425.1 Galeopterus variegatus
GAAAAGAAAAAAGCAATTTGGAGGAAACAGAGACTATGCATAGAGAAGAAAACTTTCAAAATACAAACAAGACATCTTCTCTTATCACGCCTCAGAAGGATATAAGAAGTTACTATATTCATGAAAGAAGGAAAGAATGCTTAAGAAAAAAATCAGAGAATGAGAAGGAGAGCTTTGAAATTAAAAATAAAAAATTCATGGAGGGGTTGAGGTCATCTTTATGAAAGGTGAGAAAAAAATGGATTAAAAAAAATGGTGAGAGAAAATGAAAAAGGAAGAGGAGCAATTCAGAACATCCAAAATATGCTAACCAGAGATCCCAAAAGAGATTGGAGGAAATCAATAAAGAAATAACTCAAGAAAACTCAGAACTGGAGGATATAGTTTCCAGAATTAAAAGATCCATGGAGCAAGCAACAGAATGGATAAAAATAGATCCATACCTCTAAAAAAAAAAAACACCATTATGAAATTTCAGAACCCTAGAGCAAAGAAAAGATTTTTAAAGATTTTAGATTTTTAAAAAATACAAAAGATTGAAAATCAGAGTAGTATCAGATTTCTTAGGAACAATAACAGAAGCTAGCATACAATGGAGAAATGCCTTCAAATTTATAAATTTTATAAATTAAATATGAAGGTAAAATAATGAATTTCAGTCATTTAAAATCTCAAAAATATCTCAGGAAGTTGTTAGAAGAGATGATCTATCAAAATAAGAAAGTGAAGTGGGAAGAAGAAAGACATAACATCCAGGAGACCAAGGGCATCCAACACAAAGGAGAAGTGAAGCAAATTCCCTGGAGCAGGGAATAGCCCATGGCCCAAATTTACCCTGATACCTGTTTTTACACGGCCAGCCCAAGAACGGTTTTTACATTTTAAGTGGTTTTTAAAAAACAGAAGAACATTTCAGGACGTAAAAATTACATGAAATTCAAATTTCGGGGTCCACAAAGTTCTATTAAAACAGTCACACTTCAGGCCGGCCCGGTGGCGCACTGGATAGTGCGCCGCTTGGGAAGCGCAGCGGCGCTCCCATCCGAGGGTTCGGATCCCACATGCGGACCGGTTCCCGCTCACTGGCTGAGCGAGGCTGCGGGAGCAGCACCGAGGGTTGCGATCCGTTGTTGGACACGGAAAAAGAGAAAAAGACAAAAAAAAAAAAACAGTCACGCTTCACACTCATTCATTTAGGTATCNGATGAACAAGCATAAGATCAAAAAAGCTGAATCGTAAACTGGCAGTGGAGATAGCTAAGAAACAACCTAATTTGCTTCAAATAAAACTCCCAAAAGGCCCAGGAATTAACCTTACAAGTTACTCTGAAGGTGAACAGGTGAATATAGATCTATTCTTTCCTCAATTCCATGCAGCTAGACATCTGCCCCTCCCCAGTCTCAGTAGAAGACAAGATATTTATTCTCTGGAGAGGGTAGAATACAGGCATTCAGGACTGGAGGAACCCAGGCACAATTAAGATAGAAGTATAACACCACAAATAGAGAGATTAAATGAAAGTTTACATGCTGAATTTTAAGACTGCAGTCTTCTTGCCCTATTCCATTCCCAGAATGCTGGAAGCCAGATTTATATGTTCTAAGCAGGAGTCATGTAATTATTTGGGGGGAATATGACCAGCTCAAGATGGCAAACCTAAAGATTCTGATACTGAGGTGTTCCCCTACAAATAGCCCACAGAGATCAACCTGCAGTAAGGCTCAAGTCAACAAGCTCTATCCACATGCTCAGAACTTTCAACCACATTTTTAATCTCACCATTCTTAGTCACGAACAGACAGCCAAGACATGTGAAAAAAATCATTAACATGGAAGTCAACTAACAAAACAAGTGAAAAGAAAAAAGCAATTTGGAGGAAACAGAGACTATGCATAGAGAAGAAAACTTTCAAAACACAAACAAGACATCTTCTCTTATCACGCCTCAGAAGGATATAAGAAGTTACTATATCCATGAAAGAAGGAAAGAATGCTTAAGAAAAAAATCAGAGAATGAGAAGGAGAGCTTTGAAATTAAAAATAAAAAATTCATGGAGGGGTTGAAGTCATCTTTATGAAAGGTGAGAAAAAAAAAATGGATTAAAAAATATGGTGAGAGAAAATGGAAAAGGAAGAGGAGCAATTCAGAACATCCAAAATATGCTAACCAGAGATCCCAAAAGAGATTGGAGGAAATCAATAAAGAAATAACTCAAGAAAACTCAGAACTGGAGGATATAGTTTCCAGAATTAAAAGATCCATGGAGCAACCAACAGAATGGATAAAAAATAGATCCATACCTCTAAAAAAAAAAAAACACCATTATGAAATTTCAGAACCCTAGAGCAAAGAAAAGATTTTTAAGATTTTAGATTTTTAAAAAATACAAAAGATTGGGCCAGCCCGGTGGCACACTGCTACAGTGCGCTGCTTGGGAGCACGGTGGCGCTCCCGCCGAGGGTTCGGATCCCACATACAGACCAGTTCCCGCTCACTGGCTGAGCGAGGTGTGGGCGCAGCACCGAGGGTTGCAATCCGTTGCCGGACACAAAAAAAGACAAAAAGGAAAAAAAAAAAAAATACAAAAGATTGAAAATCAGAGTAGTATCAGATTTCTTAGGAACAATAACAGAAGCTAACATACAATGGAGAAATGCCTTCAAATTTATAAATTTTATAAATTAAATATGAAGGTAAAATNCAAATTCCCTGGAGCAGGGAATAGCCCATGGCCCAAATTTACCCTGATACCTGTTTTTACATGGCCAGCCCAAGATGGCCAGCCCAAGAAGGGTTTTTACATTTTAAGTGGTTTTTAAAAAACAGAAGAACATTTCAGGACGTAAAAATTACATGAAATTCAAATTTCGGGGTCCACAAATTTCTATTAAAACAGTCACGCTTCACACTCATTCATTTAGGTATCGTCTATGGCTGCTTTCATGCTGTAATGGCAAAGTTGAGTAGGTGCACCTGAGACCATACGGACTGTAAAGCCTAAAATATTTATTATGCAGCCCTTTACAGAAAGTTTGCCTTACCTTAAAGGAGGGTGAAGGATGATCCTAGAATAACGGCTATGCAGCAAGCCCAGGGAGTGACAAGCCGAAACGAAAACAAATCAGAAGTTCATAGGAGAAAGATCACCAAAAAATAAAAATAAAATTAATAGAATCCCTGAAATGTTTAAATATACCAAAAGGAGATTTGTAAAACTTGGAAAGAATTTGGGGAAAAATTGGTTATAAGTGCATAGAAAATTAAATAAATGAAAAACAAGAGCATTAATAAAATAAATTATTTTTAAAAGGCAGAACAGGAAGAAAAGTTATTATAGTATACTACACCATTCAGCTGTGAATAGCATTTATATAGTCATAAAAATGTAAGCACTGAATATTAAACAAAACAAAATTACAATATAATTATATGAGGAAAATGAGAAAACAGAAATGTACCAGGCAATAATGAGAATACCGCTGGGGCAACGAGGGTGAAAGAAAGATAAATTCTTATTTTCCACAGT
>NW_007726501.1:373981-375461 GCF_000696425.1 Galeopterus variegatus
GGTCACCAGGCCCCCTCACACGCCAGGCTGGGTCACCAGGCCCCCTCACACGCAGGTCCACCGAGCCAGGCAACTGGCAAACAGGTCCTTGGAAGGCGCAGGTTGGAAAGCGCGGCTGCACGTGCGGCGGCCGCCCCAGGCAGTAAACTCCAGCCAAGGTGGCGGTGCCACACAGGTGCACTAAGTCCACCCGCACACAACCTGCCCACAAAGAACGCTGCACCACCCCCAACCTGCCCTGAGGTGAGGGGGCCTGATTAAATTATTCTATTTTCCCAACAGTACCTAAAAAAAAAGTCAAGAAGTAGCAGGATAAGAACATTTAGAGATGTAGAGCCAAATACCAAAAGAAACAGCTGAAAGAGTTAAAAGTGCTTTCCTCCAGTGATTGGGAAATAAGGTAAGGGTAGAGGAAAGGGAGGGACAGGACAGGCCTGCTATTTATCATATAAGGCTTGCAGACAATTTAACTTTGTAAACTATGTGCGTGTATAACTTGGATACAAATAAAAACTAAATTTGATATTAACCCCCCAAAAGAAAAATTCTCACATAGATTTCTGATTATTTGACATACTTTACCAAGTAAGTTTTTCTAATGTTTATAAACACATCTGAATTGAGAATTTTAAACTGTTTAAGAAATAAAGATTTTATTTTACTTACTAACATTGAGTAAAAGTGAAGGAATTTTTAAAAACTGATTATTTTTAAAGTACTCAAAATTATTTTACTTCGTTCTACTCTGTTTAGATCATTACTACCGAGAAGAACTTATATAAATACTACTTCTCTTGATCACCTAAAACTATTTAAAAGATCTAATGGAAGGGTGTTTATGTTATCAGACAGTATGCTAAGATAGTTAATGTAAGAATAAGCTATGTTATTAAGTAGAACATGCACTAAGTACTCCAGGGTTCTAGCTAAAAAACATTAACAAATGTAAAATGAACATATTAATGTTACAGTTATAAATAAATATAACAATGAAAGTATTGCTTTAATTGGACATCTGGTACATCCCCAAATTTGTTTTTCATTATTATCTTTCAAAGTCTTTCAAACATGGCACACATTTTATCAATGTCCTAGATTTTATATAAACTGTACATCGGGCTTTTATTTGAGGATTATTCTGATATTTGACAACTAATTTAAAGTTGGCTTAAGTAGCAATCTTATTCCCTACCACATTTCCTGGTGGTATAACATTCTTCACCCAAATGGTGACCAGTTTGTGGCAACTAGCATTTCAGCCAGGGAAATGGTTTATAAACTATTCGCTTTTACATTCATTTTGCTAAAGGGAGAAAAAAGTGCTGCTTAGTTTAATACTAACTGTATTTTAGAATTGTGCCTTGAATTCATTTACAAAATAAATCTGAAAAATCAGAAGAGCTGGGTGTATTTACCTACATCTCTAATTAGACTGTAATTGCTTCTTCTGAGACTGCAGGCACTCTCCCTGTTCTTAACA
>NW_007726501.1:376232-407799 GCF_000696425.1 Galeopterus variegatus
ATCAGAAGAGCTGGGTGTATTTACCTACATCTCTAATTAGACTGTAATTGCTTCTTCTGAGAGGACTGCAGGCACTCTCCCTGTTCTTAACGGAATGTAGCAATTACTTCTCAAATCACCATCATGAGAGCATTAAGCAATTTTATCTGTCTGTATTCTATTTCTGCTTTATGTTGTCTATTGGAACTATATAAGGGTGTGTTTTCTATCATTGCAAAGGCCAGATAAAATAGTTTAACTACTACATCAAATCAGGGAATTATACATATAAATGGTCTGCTGCTGTCTGTAGATTATGTCTGTAAAAGATAAAAGCATTTTTCCCCCTCTAGAAAGAACACTCCCAATTCCTTCTTTGCCTCTCATACAAATTATCTTTTCAGGGACCAGGTGCAATGGGCAGAGTTGGCTGTCTTCCCAACCCAGCCTTGAGTTTTGGTTTCTAAATGTACTTGTCGAGTTAGGAATCACAGAAATGCAGAATTTTGAGTTTAAAGACACCAAGTCGAGAATTGTTTTTCTGCACCTTTTGCCTTAGGGGAGAGAAAGGGTGGGGAAATGGCACTTTGGGGGAAGTCACCTGAATTGAAGTGAATTTAATTGCTTTTCCTGTGGATCTCCCTGCCAGCACAGGTGGCTGTAAGAGTCCTCTCTGTCTCCAGCAATCCACACCAGTGTGAACATAAGAGGAACCTAGAGTTTGGAAATTAGGTTAAACATCCAGGTGGTCCTCCAGCTTTGTTCCAGATGCAGGATGAACATGATTCCATTGGAAGCATTTGCATGACATGATTAGATGATTAATATCTAGCGCCAGTGCAAGACTAGCCCACTCCTCCCAAACCAGTCTGGAGCCAACCCCTGAAAGTGTAGGTTCACATTGGCATGGGACTTTTGGGTAGAGCTGACATTCCACATATTTCTTAGTGGCTATGATTTTCAACAATGTGAGGCTTGCTCCAGAGTATTCTTGCGAGGACAAGAAATTTCTAACTGGGAAATGGCTAGCAGGGAAACTGCCTTGGGATGTCACCCAGAGAAAGTAAAACTATCCTCCACACTGATTTGTACATTTGCCACCATTACCCTCTCTACATTTCTATGCCCAGCATGCTGTAATCAAATGAAAAGATTCTTTTTACATTCTGCTCTATTTAAGGAAGGTGGTGCAATCCTATACATTTCTGATAGACCAAGCTCAGATCCAACTCATGAAGTAACTTACAGCAGAATCTCTCAGAATACTATTATCTTTATATGCCAATCAAGTTGAAAGTTGAAGAGAGACACAAAGCCTCTGCATTTGCTGTTCCCTGACTTAGAATGTTCTTCACATGGCCAGCTTCTCATTCTTCAGGTCTTTGTTTAAATGTCGCCTTCTTAAGGAGATCTGTCATTACTACCATTTCTAAAGCAGATTCCTTCAACCTCCATCCCTGATTATTGTCCATCACAGTACCTTGTTTATCTCCATGAAATTATTACACAACTATTTTAATTGTGTACTTTTTTTCTTATCTCTTGTCTCTCTCCTCCACTAGAATGAAAGCTTCATGAGGTATTGTATTTCCAGGACCTAGCAAGCACATGGAATACAGTATACCTACTATGTATACACAGTATACCAAATAAAGATGTATAAATGAATGAATACTGGTGATTATTGAGGAATTTTACTTAAACAGTTAGAACATTTTATTGGAATACAGTATACCTACTATGTATACACAGTATACCAAATAAAGACGTATAAATGAATGAATACTGGTGATTATTGAGGAATTTTACTTAAACAGTTAGAACATTTTATTTTGGATAAGTTTATCAATCAACTTTTACTATATTATTCAGTGATAATAACTCCGAAAATCTCAAGACTTAAAAAAGATTGTTTCTTGCTCACTTTTTATGTGATCTGTAGCGTGGTTGTAGCTTTGCCCCAATGGTCTTCATTCCTTGGCCCAGGCTAAGGCAGTGACCCCTATCTGGGGCATTCCCTAGGTCATCTCATTCTCATGACAGAGAGAAAGAACAAGAACTATTGGAAACATGCAGTGTGTCTTAAACTAGGATCTGGCAGACAGCACTTCTGCTCACACTAAAATGTTCTCTTACCATAGAAGTTACTGGGAAAATAATACAATCAACTACAATAGGATATTGCTCAGAAACTGTTACTAATAATTTGTAGCCTAAATTTGTTTATATTGATGTCCGTATACTCTTTATTCACTGGATTTCTTGAATTACAAAGAGTAATGTCTAAATCCTCTATATCCTAAAAATAAAGACTTGTTGAGTGGCACTTCTATTATGTTCCCTTGCCTGATTATGCCTTTGCAATTCCTGAGCTGTGGCCTGGTATTTTGTGGGTATTTACATGTCTTCATCTGTGTAATAGAAGGCCAAGGGCCTCAGACTTCTGAGTGACTTTAGTTCTGCCAGTACCAAATGGAGCTGGCATGAGGAGTTCCTCCCCAGAAAAACGTTCTTCCGCGGTCAGAATAAATGACTGGAAAGGATAAAGAGAGGCCATAACTGGCCTAAATCCTTAGGGTAACATTTAAGTAATAAACCTCATGCTATAAACAATGAGTTAACGTGAGGGTCATCAGTCAGTCTTAAACTATGTATGTGTTCAATTTTGACTGCTTTCTTAGGTATCTGTCTACCTCTAGTCTCTGATTTCAATATGTATAATGAATCCTCTAGAAGTTTTCAGCATCACATTCGTAGAATTGTTGGGAATACCTGTTTTGGATGCAAGTTTTAAACTATGGTCTTAGCCAAGGTAAAAAGAAAATTAAATCAAAAATGACTCAACTGAAAACTTCAGTGTTGAAAGTTTTCTTTGTCTTGTGACTTTTCTCCAATCCTATATCATGTGGAATTATATCCCTGTACCTGAATGCTGTAGATGGCATTTTTTACAAAAATTTTTCTAAAGAAACTATTTACAATGTAAATCAACATTGCAAGACTTTACATATGCATTTTAGAAAATTGAAGATATATGTGTGGGTGTGCAAATAAAAAAATACGTGAGCTCCATATGCTTTGCTCTGTGAGTGTCATCAATCATCTCATCCGGAACAGTGGGTACAGAACTTAAGATCTAAGTCTCCCCAGTTCCATAGATGGTTCCTATGGGCTCAATCCAAAGAGTGTGATTACTATCTCACTGTTTACTCTTCTGGCCTCTTCCCAGATATTATTCTCAGTTGCCTTATCATTTCCTTATAAATCTTATTTTTCAGATTTTTAATCATTTTCATTAACCACCACTGACCTTGGTCAAGTCTTCATTTTAGTTTAGACATCAAGGATTATAGAAGGCAAAATATGTATTCAGCATATAAACAAAAATATGCTCCTTGTCACAAGTTTTTATATTGAAATTAAAGAAATTTCTCAAGTTTCACATATGCAGATTTGTGTAAATTCCATGGGGAACTCCAAAGAGGAACCATCATTTTACTAAGTGTCATTTTTCTCAGTATTCAAACCATAGAAAAGAAGAAAGCAACAATTTAACCCTTGGAATAAAAGAAAGAGGATCAGGTTCATTTTCTGTTGCTTTTCCTTAGAGACAACTGCATCCATTTCTGATCATTTCAGTACCTGCTATGGTTCAGTAAACTTCTCCAATAGTTGTGGAATGTGAAATGTCTACATAAGATTATGGGAGACCTTTTTTTTTCTTCCTAGAGTCACTACCAGATGCAAACAAGGTAATATGTCCCTGCATGCTACTGTTGCTAAACTGTAAGCAAAGAAAAGGAAAAAGGAAGACTGTTTTAGATAAAACATCTAAGATGCTTGTTGAGTGAAATGTCAAGTAGATTCATGTCTTGTCTTGTCCATCATCAGCAAATCAATGACACTTGAACATGGGATGACCAGGTCAACTTGCTACTACTGCTACCAAGTGGAAGAGGGAATGTAAAGATCACCTCTCAGAATGACAATTACGATGTGGAGCTATGGTAATTTCACAAGCCCCAGTCATTGTCTTGCTTAACAAGAAACTTCCTATGCTCCCACAGCTAAATACCAGCTCACTCAGATCTTGACGCAAGGGAAACAAAAAGGCCTTTGGGATATCGACTCCCTGGTGACCCAGGATTGATCAGAATTGAATTTCAGTCTGCTTAGAACACTTTTTTTGTTTTTTAGGGATTATAGTAAATGAAGCCTTTGAGTGAGCTGTGTCCTTTCTTTTGCATATAAATGAATATGAATATGGTCAATAGACAGACTTCTGTTCCTCCCATTCCCACTCATTCCAGTAACATTTTTTATTTTTTAGTGACAGATTAGGATGTCATCATAAGATATAAATCCATCATATTCTTGTTTGGGATCAATACTACATATTAATTTGTCATGATTTCATATGTGTAGACTGTAATCCTTAAATTTGCTCTGGAGATTTGGAGATTTCATCAAATCCCCAAGATCAAAAGCCTTAAAATTTTTGTTTGCATTTACGGGCAAAGCTTCCAAAGTTCTCAAGGGGGAAATGGCTGTAAGAGCATTCTTCAAACCCTTGTTAATTGTTAACTGTCAAAGCCTGAGGGTGAAATCTCAGAGGTTTGTTTTAACAGGAGGAAAAAAACATGACGTTAATTCTAAGTTTTCTTAAAACTCAATGGTGAACATGAACAATATTTTTTCTCATCAGCTCACTTAAAATATAAGTGTAATCGTTCATCAAAGCTAAAAAGGCATATAAAAACATTAACTTGTTATATCTCAGTTTGAAAGACAGAGCCTGCCTGGAGGATCATAACTAAGGCAAAAAGTGGGAAAACTGGTATTTTGGGCACATTATTTTAAATCACTCAAGTCCCCAAAGAAACTTTCAGTAACAACTGTTACTTTGATCATTCTAATACTATTGAAAAATAGTATGTAAAATTAGACTACTGTATATCCCTAAAATTAGAAATGAGCTAAAAGAGATATAAATCACAGTTTTTAAATCTGCCTGTCTTACTACAGAATGACTCAATTATCAATGAAACCATCTGCAAAGACAATGCTAAATCAACTCAATAAAGAGATCTACTATTTCAGCATTTGAGATTACAACTTCAAGTATATTATAAAGTGTATGTTTATTAACATGTTATTGATGGATCTTGGACATGACCGGGGCCACTGTGCACAAAATAAGCACAAAATAGCCGCCGGCCTTTTCTTCCACTCCAGCACCAAACCCCTCCGCACTTCCCTTTACGAGAAGCCTTGTGACTTCCGCAAAACAGAAACCGTTTTGCTGCTGCAAGGGTGCAATTCTCCACCCTGGTCCATAGCTCAGGCGTTATTAGCATAATGCCCCTCCTTGATGGTATCAGCCAGCCCTTGGTGCCCTATATAAGCTCTCTCACCCCCACATCTGGGGCCATCCTCCATTTTGAGGGCAGCCCTGGGCTGCCCTACACTTTGAGTGCAGCTCAGTAGATTCTTTTCCTTTAATAAAGCTTGACTGGTACCCAGCATCTTGGCTCACTTTCTTTCATTATTGTATACACTATTATTGTTTTTCCATAAAATAAAATTGAATAACAAAAAGAGTCTAAATTCAGTTTTGCTGGCTCATTATCCATATAACTATTTTTAATAACTCATTCGTATGATAAAAGATGAAAATTATTATATAAACACCTCTCAAAAAAGCTCAGACTTTTTAATAAGTCTAGGGTTAGAGTTCACATATGGTCTGGACCCCCACTAATGATCCTAGACATGGATAACATTCTCTGTACACACAGTCTTCAGAACTAGCAGGATTTTCACAGTAACCAACCATCTCCCACTTTAAAATATTCAATGATAATGATGATTCTACCATTTTTTATCTCTAGATCAAGCTATTTAAAAAATTACTACTACCAAAAAAGAGAAGCATAAAGATTTTTAAAGAAAATCTTTCTTGCTTTTGGTATTGGTTTTGTTTTTGTTTTATAATAGTATACCCCAAAATATTTATCTTCCATTCAGTAGGTAATAAAAAGTAACAGAGAATTTTGCTTGGTTTACTTTCTAATATTTCCTGTATATATGTGCTACATATTCTAATGTTCTCCATTCCCTGAAGTGATTAAATCAGTGCAATTTCATGCCTACAGATTTTCAGTTTCTACCATTCGATGACTAAATGATCGGTGACAGAACAATTCTAAATTGTGCTTTTAGGGGGAATAACTGTCCAGAAGGAACTCATTTAGCAGCTCACTTTCTGTGTGAACATTTGTCATTTGTTTTCCTTATGTTTCTTTATGTTTTCTTGCAATTAGTAGAAATGTTTTTATCATTTCCGTTTGTTTTTCTCTGATTGGCCTGAGTTGTAACATTATTCCTGGAAATGTCAGTCAGGGGAAGGAGAGCACTTCCAGGAATTTAATGACAATGAAGTGATTTGGCCTAGATA
Organism: Galeopterus variegatus; assembly: GCF_000696425.1. Taxonomy (NCBI): domain Eukaryota; kingdom Metazoa; phylum Chordata; class Mammalia; order Dermoptera; family Cynocephalidae; genus Galeopterus; species Galeopterus variegatus. The sequence continues at coordinate 382,669 of NW_007726501.1, forward strand.
CAGGCGTTTTAATTGAGTGCGTGTACGCACAGAACGTTTCTTAAGAGCAGTATTAGTCTCCTCAAACTGCAACTTCAAATTAAGATGCTATTAAAAACATGCAAGCCTACTTCCTTAGCTCAATTTTACTGTTTTCATTCTCTGTAGGGTGAAGGGGAGAGAAGTCATACACACACTCTGGAAAGGCTAATCATTTTATTACAATTACTCTTTTAGAATTTGCTAAAAGAAAAATACATACACTCTTCTCTGAGAAAAGGTAACTACATTGATTTAAATTTATAACAGTGATCATAAGGAAATATTTTTCAGCATTTTGGATTCTTCAGGACCAATTAGGCAATAAAGTTGCTACTGGTGTGGTGAGGGCCAGAAATGCAAAGAAAGACCCTCTTCTCTGTACCTCTACAGTCTGGTGATGTTTCAGGTGCACAGCATAGTCCTATAGAAGATCTGAATTGCTGAAGTTTGAATAAATTATGTGCAATTTAGCTTCAGCATTAACTGAATTTTAATATATTATTTGAAAATCAATTGTCGATATAGAGCTACTCTCAATCATCTGAATATTTTAATTACCAGGTCACTGTATTTTCTAACTGCCTCTTAGAGTTGATGTTAGTAATAAAATCCTCCTTAAAAGTTTGGTAGTTGATACTCCACTAAAATTCCTTTTTTTCCACTGTCATTTTTAATGCTTTTCTTGAGATGCTGCCTCTAATTGAGATTGTCACTGTCCTTACAACACAATTCCTGGGATTCTTCTCTGATTGGCCATAGAATTAATCAGAGCCTTTTATACAGCTCCTGATTGCAAAGATTCCAAATAGTATTAAATTTCAAGCACATTGAAGTTCGGCTCACAGATATGCACCAAAAGGTAAGCAAATTAATTACTTTTACTATCCTAAGATAACGAAGGACAAAAGAAATAGATCTTCCTTTCTGTTTACTCTTGGTATCCCAGCTTGCTATTCTGAATGACGTCTTCAGCACACCACAAATGAAGACAAAGTTGGGAGCTAAGGGCTGTTGAGATTAAATCAAAGATTTTTTTTTCCTTAAGACCTCCCTTGAAAACAATGTAAAATGATTTTTGTTTTGAGAATGAAGATTAACTAATCACCCAGAGAAAAGATGTTTTGTTCCTGTGTGCGTGTCCTTGAGGGTGGAGTGCCAGCAATGGAAAGGGAAGACAGGGACAGGAGGACCAATGGGAGGTGCTACCCAGCAACATGCAATTGTCAGAACTCAGAATCGTTGTGTCCTGTGTTTTGTACATCAGTTTTGACAGTTGTTCTACATAATTGTCTCACACGACTTAAATTTATACTAACTATAGGTTTATTAGTTTCCCACTGCTGCTGTAACAAATAACTGCAAACTTAGTGGCTCAGAACAACTGCTAGGAACTGAATGTTTGTGTCCCCTCAAAATGCATATGTTGAAACTGTCATCCCCAATGTGATGGTATTTGGAGATGGGGCCTTTGGGAGGTAATTAAGTAACCAGGATGGAGTCCTCAAGATGGGATTAGTGACTTTTATAAACAGAGACGGAGAGAGCTTGCTTCCTCTCTCTGCTCTTCACCATATGAGGATACAAGGAGAAGACAGCCATCTGCAAACCAGGAAATGGGCCCTCACTAGCCACTGGGTCTGCCAGCACCCTGATCTTGAACTTCTCAGGCTCCAGAACTGTGAGAAATAAATATTACACCCAGCCTATGGTATTCTTATTACAGCAGCCCAAACTAAGATGACAACACAAATTTATTTTCTTACAGTTGTGGAGGTCATGTCATAAATCCGTTTCATTGGGCTAAAGTCAAGGTGTCAGCAGAACTGGTGCCTTCCGGAAGCTCTGAGGGAGAATTTGCCTTCCTGCCTTTTTTCAGCCTCTAGTGGTTGTATTCCTTGGCTTGTGGCCCCTTCCTCCATCTTCAAAGAGTTTTCACTCCAGCCTCTGCTTCTGTAATCATCACATCCTTCTTTCTCTTTCTCTTTCTCTCTACCTCCTGCATCCCTCTTAAGGATTATTGTAATTACACTGGGCCACACTGATGATTCAGGGTAATCTCCCCAACTCAAGATCCTTAATTTAATCAAATCTGTGAAGTCCCTTTGTCATATAAGGAAATAGTCACAGGTTCTGAGGCTTAGGGTATAGATGTATTTGGGGACCATTATTCGGCCTAGGCTAGGACTGTCTGGCCTAATTATGAGGGTATAGAAGTGGGCAGGACTCTTCTATTTGCTCACCTCTAAAGCTCTATCAACCACACATACATAGATATGAGTGTGGAAGAGGCAGACCCTGGAACAGGCGTTTTCCATCCTCATAATTCATGGTTAATAAATAATGACATAAGAGGAGCTTTGCAGAAAAACAAGGCATATTTGAACCTAAGTGAAACTCAGGTCAGACAAAATATTTTATAATATAGTACATTATTGTAAAGCATAGGTCAAAGACAGGATGTAATTTTAAATAAGTGGTGTTTTAATCACAATGTCTACTAAAGGAAGAAGCTAATCTTAGGAGAAAAATGAGGTGCAGCTCTGATTATTTTAAGAATTAAATGAGACAATTTATGTAAGACATTAAGCATAGTGCCTAACACTTAGTAAATGCTCAAAAATGTTACTTATTAAGATTTCTTCCAATACTTGAGATAAAAACCTTTTTCTTTCTCTTAGGTTGTAATGACGAATCTACATATCGTTCATTCCTTGTCAGAAAAGCACTTGCATTTCTAACCCCAAAGAGGGTGCTGACACTGAGCTAAAGAAAATCTCAGAAGACGACCTTCCCAGCAGACCACCAGCACAATCTTTGACGTGCTTTTCTTTCCTGAGATGACCTCCTTTTCCAGGGTTAAAGTTGAGTAGCCGGGCATTAGCTGCTACTTGGAAAAGCGCTGAGTGGCTGATGTGTGCTGTCAGCATTGTCCGAGGCCAGCCGGAGAACGTCCGCATGGCCCCTTCCTTTCCACTCCTGTTTGGTCAAGGCTTACATTGTAATGCTTAGGAAGGTGGGAAGTGGTGAAAACGCAGCTCTTTCCAGTCATATCGCACCCCCACTTAAAATGCCGTCTTCCCAATAGTTTGCCAAACTAGCAGAAACAATAATGAAAATCACAAAGAGAAACCATCATCTGAAGGGAAGTCTAGTCACTTGCAGCAAATTTAAGAATCAGTCTGTCTTTTCCCTATTCTTTCACTCACTGGCCTGCAGAAGGTTAAATGTCACCTTATCCCCATCTGTAAAAAAAGACTAGTGATAATTTAAAAAATAAATAAAATAAATAAAAACTCACCTTTGCTCTGACTTGACGCAGTTTATGTTCATCACTGGCTTTGATGAACTTGACTTTCTCCTTTTCCCCTCACTATTTTGAACCCAAAAAAGTATTTTGTTCTTACTGTCCACATTCATTTGTTAAAATCTTGTGACATTTTCCAGCAAAGGCAGGAAGAAGCAACCACCCCTCAAGTCTTTGCACTCATTCTTCTAAAATTCTTTTCGCTTTTCCTAATGTCACTTGTGCTTTCCTATCACCCTGGCAGCCAAGTCCTTTGGTACTCTGGTTTGCCTACAGGGCATTACTTCTCTCTCTTGCTTTCAATCGGATTTGTTTTTTATGTGTGATACAATACAGGTAGAATGAGGTGTTTTGTTTTGTTTTTTAAACACTACTGTGAAATGCTCCTAAAATATTTGACAAATGACACTAACCTTATTAAAACATTTTTGTCCTCTAAATGTTATTGAGGGAAACATCTAAGCCTCCATATCTTAAAAAGCAAGAATTATAGAGTGGATCGAAAACCTAAAACTTGGTCTTCTTAGTGAAAATAATGACTCCCTGTTATCTGAACAATTATCATAGAATGAGGTGTTTTGTTTTGTTTTTTAAACACTACTGTGAAATGCTCCTAAAATATTTGACAAATGAGACTAACCTTATTAAAACGTTTTTGTCCTCTAAATGTTATTGAGGGAAACATCTAAGCCTCCATATCTTAAAAAGAAAGAATTATAGAGTGGATCAAAAACCTAAAACTTGGTCTTCTTAGTGAAAATAATGACTCCCTGTTATCTGAACAATTATCACCTGCAGATAATTAATACAAATATTCTGATTAAGGATTAGATGAAGATAGTTAGCTACAGAGCCAAGAAAAGGATGGGAAGATCGGGTCATAAAAATACTAAACAATTTTAAAGGTGAGGATTAGAGTTCCCTCTTCAAAGTTATCAATTCAGTGGAGGTTTGGGGCAAGATAAACTGACTTTGTAAAAATTACTATCCTTTCAGAGAGTGATTATCCTGTTAACTAGGTTAACCATCTAACACAAATGCAGACACAGAAGGATGAATTATAAGACAGAAGTGAGGGGAGCATACATACATATATTATACACACACACAAGCACACTCGCATATATAGATGAAAATGTCAAAGTTCAGGTTACAAGGGGAATTAATAAATAACACAGACTTAGAAAAAGTAAGCAGGACAATATTTATTATGCTGGTTTAAAGACTAAGGTCTATTAATATATCCTGCCCAGGGCTTCAAAATTTTTCTCACTCTCCTGTGATCTTCCAGCCTCAGACAATGAGATTACACATACACACACAATCATCCAGTGAGAAAATTGGGTTACACATACCATTTTTCTACTTCCTCTAGGGCTTCATAGCATTGCTGGAAATCTAATGGGAACAGAATGTTAGGAAGGAAAATGAGTCTGTACAGTTCATTTCAGACTTAATTTCATACAATGTATTTAAAATACTCCTATAATTCACTTAAAATCTATGTCCAGTAGGTAATAAAGAGAACAAGTAGTAAGTATCCCCAGCCCAAATGGAGTCAAAATACTACGTGGCAAATAATTACTATTTCTCTGCCCCTGCAAGGTCAACCTCACACTGAATAGTCTATAATATACCTTACAAAACAGTGAACATATAAACCTGGTTTCTTAAATAAAATGGCCACCACAACCTATAGAATGTAGCCTGGTAGTCAAGGCCAGCTCCCTCCACCCCCATACATAGTCCCAACCTTCTTTCCCAACGATATCTCTCAGCACTTGTTAAACTCTCCATTCCAGCCAAACTTGTATACTTTCCCATCCCCATGCAAATTCTCATCTCTCTTATCTCAGGCCACCTGGAAGATAAGTGAAATGGTAGTCCCAACCTTCTTTCCCAACCATATCTCTCAGCACTTGTTAAACTCTCCACTCCAGCCAAACTTGTATACTCTCCCATCCCCATGCAAATTCTCATCTCTCTTATCTCAGGCCACCTGGAAGATAAGTGAAATGTCCATCAAGCCATCAGGATACAATATCATAGAACTTTGGCACTGGATGTGAGTTTTGAGGTCATTTGGTCCAATCTCATCATCCATGATAGTCTAAAAAGTGACCTAACCTAGACTTCAACACCTATTTTTTTCTTGCTTTTTTATTCTGAGCTTTATTGACACACAAATTATCTTCAGGAGTAAAGAAAGCAAAAGGAATTGGAGCCTCATGTTGAAGAATTATTGCTTAACTCTAATAACAAATGGAATGGAAAAGGGGAAATAGGGGCATTCAGGAGGCAAAAAGCACACCCAGAGCCCAGGTCTTGGGTTCTAACACCATTCTACAATAAAAGGAACCAGGGACCCTTGGAGAAATGACTGATTCTAGAACTGGGTCAGGAAATACACAAGATGAGCCTAGAGTACCTTGTAGTGCCAGAACATAAGAAGTGTCCAAAAACAATCCACACTGACTATGTCAAAGGGCAGTAGGAGCCAAATGAAAGATTTCCCAATAGCCAAAGCTGGCACAATTTGAGCAACAAAATAAAGTACTATTGTATTATAATCAAAAAACTAAAATAGATATCTATGAGTTCATACTGATGTAAATGAATGATCAAATAAATAAAATAAAGGAGAATAGACAAATATTCCAATTAGAAGAATTCCCAATAATTTATGTAAATACTCCACTCTCAAAAAAGAGGAACATAACTCTCCACTCCTTAAATGTGGGCTGCACATAGTTACTTACTTTGAGAGAATACATTATGGAAAGCAGGGAAAAAGAGTAACTTCCGTATGGGGAGGGAATTAAAGCATAAAGCCCTCCAAATTGAGAAGGTACTTTGAGACCAAAGAAGGAAGTAGGCAAGTCCCTTCAGTAATCAGAGATATTTATTAATTGGGGTGACTTAAAGATAGGAAAGCTGGCCACAGTGAAGAATCAGACATCTGCAGATGAGAGCTCTCCCTCTCTGCAGGTTAGACAATGTTGATAGCAAAAGCTTCATTACTGAGAATAACTTCAAAAAAAATCTCAAGAAAAATAAGGTAACAACCACATTCACCAGATGTCTTATGATCCATGGGGGTGTATCTAGGGGGCAGGGGTCTTGTGATGTCTTTGCTCAGACCACTGAACCACCTGCTGTAATAAATCACTCACTCCTTGAAACTTACGTTCTCTTTACATTTGCCTTAGGGTTAAGATGTAACTGGTTGGTGAAACAAAGAAATGAGGTTGAGGGTTGAGCAAGAGTCGACATTGCAGGTAGGGCACAAAACGGCTTTGGTTTTGTTCATCCTCTAACATTTCACGGTAGAGAAACCTGACAAACACCACCTCAGCCAGGAGATGAAGACTATCAACAGTGGTAAGTCATGTTGATATTATGTGCGTGTACTATTCCATCTTCTGTTTCTTGTAACAGAGCATCTGAAACGGGGTAAAGTATAAAGAAAATGAAATTTATTTCTTACAGTTTTGGAGGCTGGGAAGTCCAAGCTGATATTATGTGCGTGTACTATTCCATCTTCTGTTTCTTGTAACAGAGCATCTGAAATGGGGTAAAGTATAAAGAAAATGAAATTTATTTCTTACAGTTTTGGAGGCTGGGAAGTCCAAGGTCAAGGGAGCACATCTGGTGAGGGCCTCTTCTTGGTGGGAACTTTGAAGAATCCTGTGGCAATGTAAGAAATCACATGGCAAGGGGGCTGCACAACAGCATGTTAACGTGCTCTCCTTATAAAGCCACCAGTGCCCCTCCTGTGGTAACCCACTCATCCATTAACCCATTAATCCATTAACCCGTGAATGGATTAATTCATTCATGAGGGCTATGCCATCATGATCTATTCACCTTCCAAAGGCTCCACCTTTCAACACTGCCAAACTGGAGATCTAGCTTCCATCTGAGCTTTGGAGGAGATTCAGCATTCAGATCATTGTGGTACCCTTGATGTTATGTAATGAAAATAGCACTTTACCTTTGTGCTCTTCCTCCCCTGAATACATTACACCAGCCTAATCATGAGAAAAACATTGGACTAATCCCAACTGAGGGACATTCTACAGAATAGCTTACCAATACTTCCCAAAACTGTAAAGATTATCAAAAACAAGGAAAAATAAGGAAAGTCTGAGAAACTGTCTCAGCTAAGAGAAGCCTACGGAAACAGGACAACTGAATGTAATGTGGAATCTTGGATGGGATCTTGGAACAGCAAAAGGATAGTAGGTGGCATCTAAGGAAATCTGAATAAAGTATGAACTTTAGTTAATAATAGTGTGTCAATACGCCTTCATTAACTATGACAAATGTACCATACTAACATAAGATGCTAATAATGGGGGAAGTTATTATTAGGGCATAGGATATATGAGAACTCTCTGGACTATCTTTGCAGTTTTTCTGTAACTCAAAACCATTCTAAAATTAAAACTTTATTTTTAAAACATGCGGGAGTTAATGGGGAGTTTGAAGGGAGTGAGGGCAGTGGGATGGAGAAAAAATAAGAGGATGAAAATATGGGGCCATCAGGGAGGAGCCTGAATCTAATTGGAAATCATAAGCTTCCCAGTTCCAGAGGAACTTGAGTTCACCTGAAATCCTCTATAAGTGATTGTTGCACTCTTTCCCCATTCCAATCCTCCACTCCCCCCCAGCCTACTTACATCTGTTGGTCTCAGCCCTGAAAGTATAAATGTAGAAACCCCCCTACACTTGTATATACACTACAGAACTAAATTTCTTTTCCCTTCATAACTTACCCTTAATGATTAACTAAGATTGTATCAAAAGCAGACATCCTATCTTGTCCAATACACTTCTCAAAGCATCCTATCTCACAAAGCAGGAAGCAGCTGTCCATCACACTTGTAGACATCCTACATCCTGTACACATCTCTCAAAGCATCCTGTTTCACTTGATGCATTTACCCTACATAAACCCCAGCCTTGAGTTGATCAAGGAGGCAGGTGGGACTTTACCCTCTGTCACCTGGCCAACGTCTTCCGAAATAAAAAGACTTTCCTTTAAGTTCTGTCTGGCGAGTGTGATTGGTGGTTCTATAGTGGTAAGCACTTGAATACACACAGGTCAGGGATTCCCCCAACTAAGTCAGCCTCTCACATGTTGGCTGACAATGAAGAGGAATCCTACGGGACTCATTCATTACCAAAAGGGCATTACTCGCAAACTGGCTGCCCTATGGTTTAAGTAGAGACAGAGTAAGGGGGGCAAGTGGAAGGTGTTAAAAAGAGGCAGAAATATGCTGAAGGCCATTTCTTCTTTCCTACCTTTCTACCTGTATCTTGTCTCCTTCCTTATCTTTTCTTGGGAAAGAAATAAGGTAAAATGATTATCCTTAATATTCACAGACTTGTGAATTAGTCAGAGTTCAATCACATAAGGAAGCCAGTAGTAGTATTTGAAACAGAGAAAATAGGTTACATGAGTGACTGAAAATCTAAAATGAAAACTGAGGCAGCCTGAGATAAGCAAAAGCAGGAAGCCAGTGCACTTCTAATCTAGAAGGCCAAGAGAGCAGGCAGCGTTACCAGAGCCTGGAGGTAGTGTCATTTCAGAGAAGTCTGAACCACAGCTGAAGTCCAGAGGAGCCACAGGCTTTGTGAGAGTTGCTGTCTGAGGCCGAGAGAGAGAGTGAGAAAAATAGAGGGGCTTTCCCTTCCTCTTGTTCTCTCGTCTCCCACTTTCATTCAGAAGCCAGGGAAATAGCCTGCAGGGAATCTGCCCTCCTGTAATGCAGCCAAGCAAGGAAAAGGTGGAGAATAAATCTAGGGCAATCGAGTCTACACAATAAGCTACCATTTCTAGCTTGATGTACAATTAAGTCTGGTCAGAACCTGTGGATTGATGAAGTCTTTTTATTTGGAATTGTCAAAAAACATTTTTATAAGCAAAACATGAAAGCTCATTCCCATTTTATAACTGGAAGGTTGAAATAGGGAGAGCTGTTTGTATGAAATCTCAAAGAACGTCAGTCACAGAGCTGGGGAAAGGACTGAGTAACTGTTTTATTTGCAGCATTATTTTCTGTTGTTACACTTTCCCCCCATTTTAATTATGCACAAGGTCACTGACAGAATTGACACTAAAACTGGGAGCATAATACTATGTCCAATAAAACTATTCTTCTACCAAACTTAGCTTTGGAAGAGAGTGATTTGATTGTTTCCTATAAAGCCAGGATTTGCTCTGAACAAAGTTACAGGTCCACACATTCTAACACAGAAAATGAATAAAAAATATAAACAGAGGTGCCAACATTTTATAGTTTCTGCTAATGTTCAGTTGTTTTGTAGGCAGGCAGCCAAGAATCAAATAGAAACATGCTACAAATAAGCAGGTAGAAGAAATTTTTAAAAATTTAGCAACTTTCGGGCCGGCCCGGTGGCGCACTGCTACAGTGCGCCGCTTGGGAGCGTGGTGGCGCTCCCGCCGAGGGTTCGGATCCCACATACAGACCGGCCGCTCACTGGCTGAGCGAGGTGCGGGCGCAACACCGAGGGTTGCGATCCGTTGCTGGTCATGAAAAAAAAAAAAAGGAAAAAAATTTAGCAACTTTTGAGAATATATCTTATCTTTCAGGAAGTCTTAAGCATCTTAAAAGGTGTTTCTATTACCAAAACTCCCTTAAAAATTAGGTAGACCCCAGGGAACACCACAGCCTCTCACTCTATGTCTTGTGTTACTAGGTTGACTGGATTCTGGCTGTCTCAGTGATACTACGAAAACCACAGGTCTCAGACTACTGCCCTTGTCTGCAGCCACACTGAAAGTTTCACATGGGATCCTTTTCTGCTCTCCTTGAGACCCAAGGGAACAGGACAAAGGGGAATTTGACTGTTCCAAGGATGCTGGGTTATTGTAAATTCACGGTACAGCTTTGAAAGGCTACTAGATTCCCGGGGTGCTAAACCAGAGGGTAGAAAGTAATGGTGGTGATGAAAAGACAGGGAAGACAGAAAGTGTGTTTTACACTTCCGAAGTTCTCTTCCTGAGGTAATATGTATCTGTCTGAAAGAATTTTGAATGAAATTAACATTGATTACAGCAAGGTTATAGGATACAAGATTAATATACAAAAGTCAATTACTTTCTATATACCAGCAATGAACAAGTGGAATTTGAAATGAAAAACACAATACCACTTACATTAGCATCCAAAAAACGAAATACTTAAGAATAAATCTAACAAAATGTATATTAGATCTATATGAAGAAAACTACAAAACTCTAATGAAGGAAATCAAAGAAGATCTAAATAAGTGGAAAAATCCGTCTTCATGGATAAAAAGATGGTATTGTGAAGATGTCAGTTCTTCCAAATATGATGTATAGATTCAATGCAATCCCAATCAAAATCCCAGCAAGTTATTTTCTGGCTCCTGACAAAATGATTTTAAGTTGATATTATAGAGAGAGGCAAAAATTCAGAATAGCCAACATAACGTTGAAGGAAAAGAACAAAGTTGGATGAACAACACTACCCAATTGCAAGACTTACTATAAAGCTACAGAGTCAAGAGAATGCGGTATTGGTGAAAGAATAAACAAATAGATCAATGGAACAGAATAGAGAGTCCAGAAACAGAGCCACACAAATACAGTGAAATGATCTTTGACAAAGGAGCAAGGGGAATACAATAGAGAAAATATAGTCTTTTCAACAAAATGTGCTGAAACAACTGGACATCCACATGTAAAAAACAAATCTAGACTGAAACCTTACACCCTTCACTAAAGTCACGTCACACTGGACCACAGACCTAAATGTAAAATGCAAAACTGTAAAGCTCCTAGAAGATAACAAGGGAGAAAATCTAGATAACCTTGGGTTTGATGATGACATTTTATATATGACACCAAAGGCACAATATATGAAAGAAAGAATTGATAAACTGGACTTCATTAAAATTTAAAGTTTCTATTCTGCGAAAAACACTGTCAAGAGAATGAGAAAATATTTGCAAAAGACATATCTAATAAAGGACTGTTATCTAAAACATACAACTCTTAAGTTTCAACAGTGAGAAAAAAAAACAACCCAATTTAAAAATGGGCCAAAGGCCTTAACCAATACCTTACCAATGAAGATGGCATTTAAGCATATGAAAAGATGCTCCACATCATATGCCATCAGGGAAATGCAAATTAAAATGATGATGATATACCACTATACACCTATTAGAATAGCCAAAATTCTAAACACTGACAACCCCAAGTGTTGACAAAGATGTGGAACAGCAGGAACTCATTTACTGCAAGTGATAATGCAAAATGGTATAGTACTTCGGAAGATATTCTGACAGCTTCCTACAAAACTAAACATAATCTATGATCCAGCAATCATGCTCCTTGGTATTACCCAAAAGAGTTAAAGACTTGTGGTCCACATGAACACCTGCACATAGATGTTTACAGCAACTGTATTCATAATTGCAAAAACCTGGAAGCAACCAAGATGTGCTTCAGTAGGTGAATGGATAAACTGTGGTATATACGCATAATGGAATATTATTCAGTGCTAAAAAGAAATGAGCTATCAAGCCATAAAAAGACATGGAGGAAACTTAAATGCATATTACTAAGTGAAAAAAAGACAATCTGAAAAGGCTACATACTGTAGAATTCCAACTATATAATATTCTGGAAAGAGCAAAACAATGGAGACAGTAAAAAGATCAGTTGTAGCCAGGAATTCAGGGGCAGAGAAGAATGAATAGGAGACGCACAGAGGATTTTTAGGGTAGTGAAAACACTCTGTATGATACTATGATGGTGGATACATGTCATTACACATTTGTCTAAGCCCATAGAATGTCCAACAAGAAGAGTGAACCCTAATGTAAACTATGAACTTTGGGTGATAATGATGTGTCAGTGCAGGTTCACCAATTGTAACAAGTGTAACACTCTGGCAGGGGATGTTGATAATGGGGGAAAGTTATGCATGTGTTGGGGCAGGGAGGATATGGGAAATCTCTGTACCTTCCTCTCAATTTTGCTGTGAACCTAAAACTGCACTAAAAAAAAAACTCTTTATTTTTTTATTTTTTATTTTTTTATTTTTTTTGTCTTTTGTCTTTTTCCGTGTCCGACAATGGATCGCAACCCTCAGTGTTGCCCCCGTACCGGACCGGGGACCGGCAACGGGATCGCAACCCTCAGCGCTGCTCCCGCGCCTCGCTCAGCCAGTGAGCGGGAACCGGTCTGTATGTGGGATCCGAACCCTCGGGCGGGAGCACCGCCGCGCTTCCCAAGCGGCGCACTTATCCAGTGCGCCACCGGGCCGGCCCAAAACTCTTTATTTTTTTAAAAAAATGAAATTTACATCAGTGTTACAACCCTAAACCATAATGTTGATCTAATATAACTAGAGCTCTGTTTCTCCAAATGTAGTCTTCTCAAAACACTGTACTCAGAACATAACTTTTAGGGAGAAAATGATGATGAAAACTTAACGAGAAGGTATGAATAAGCTTTATGCCTCTCAAGACATCTTTCAGTCTAACTTCAGAACCATGAAACCCCCAATGCAAGTCCTACAGGACTTCAGCTTCACAGACAGAAGTGGCAATCGTGCTGAGTGCGAGCATTCATTCAAATTAAAATTAGAATAAAGCGTACAGGTTTCCCATCTTATTATGTATAGATGTGGGTTAATTTTTATTTCATAATTTATTGTGTCTATCAATATCATGTTTTCTGTGCAAATCAATCACTTTAATAAGCAGTTTACTTTCTGAATTAAACTTAAACCCAAAGTAAGATTGCCTTTGAATTTAAAATAAAAGCTTTATTAATAAAAGTCCTTTGAAATGATATAAAAATCACCACTGCTTTATTTATTTTTTTCCTGGGGAACTTCCTAAAATGAATAACAGCCTCATTTGCATTTGCAAACAGGAAACTATGCAAGCTATACCGAGAACAAGGCTTAGTTATTAGGTCAGTTGCTTAAAAATATTTTAGAACATGTATTCCTTCAGCATTGCAATATTGGCTAAAAGAGCTTTAATATGCAAGACAGGGTGTAAGATGCTTAGCTGATCCAAATGCCAGTCTATGGATTTGAAAGACTAAAGATCACATCACTAGAAGGTTGACAGAAGTGACACTTTGCAAAGTGCCAATGATTTATGCCAATGTCTTGCTTGATGATACTGTTATAGACAGCACTGTCATTAAAAAGTCCCTGCTGACTTCCTTCTACATTTATGGTGCACAAATTATAGGTGAGCCCAAAGATCAAACCCTCCCTGCCTTTTAGATTGCAATGGCCATGTTATTTCTCATCTAGGTTAGTTATTCCATGTACCCTTCTTCCTTCTACCTGCTTCTTATTTTGTCTATAAGCACAGCAATGAGAAGGTAAAAAATAAAATTTATCTTGTTAAAAAATATCAAAGTTATAAACACATTCCCTGGAAGCTCCCACAACCATAAACTGAAAGAGATATTTTTCAAATCTCAAAAGACTTTCACAATCTGCTTTTATTATGGAAAAGAAAACCCAAACACAGTTTTAAAAGAGCATATTTGGAAGCAAAGCTCTAGAGTCTACTGTCAGGATTGCTATGGATTGACCTTCCATCACTGTGGAGTGACTTGAGCATTTCTAAAACAACTCCTAAGACAGCAAAGAAGATGAAATTATTCTCTGAAGGACTTAAATTTTTTTCTGCTAAACTTCTGCCTCAAACATACAAATACTTATTGTGTTAGAATTTTTAGAAATACTCTGAATATGATTTTTAAATGGTATTATTCTAAAATTCTATTTATAGAGACCAATCATTTTATCTTACATTTGGAAAAAGTACTCCAACTTTTGTGAACTATCCTGAATACACTAAAGGAAAGTTGAGATAAAAGGAACCAGCTGTTGTTTCTTTTAAACAAGGATTATAATAGATTTACAGCTTTTTTTCTGAAAAACCTCATACAAGCCCAGAAACATTTATTTGTGCTTAATTTGTTTGAAATGACTACTTTTAGTTTCTTTATATCTTTACTTAAGAGGAAAATAAATGACTCTGAAAATATTGTGTAAAAAGAGACTGGCCCAAAAAGTTGATTGCAACTCTATTATTTAGAGTTTAGAGTAAATAAAATTCAAGTAAAAAAACTTGGTAGTGATCTTTCCTTAGTGTGCTATTAAATATAGACTAATACCAATTAGTGTTCATACAATACTTTAAAGGCTGAATTTTTCTAAATGAAAATCATCAAAGATGAAATTTATGTTGAAAACTAAAATTTATAAAACAAGAGCTACTTAAATTTTTTAATAAAAAAATGAAATAGAAAACTCAGACTAAGATAACCACATGAAAGCATTAAATCAAGATTTATTGTTTAGAAAACCAACCATGTTGAGAATTAAAATACACATTACTTTCTATTTACTAGAGGCAATGGAGGCTACAGCAAGAAGGCAAAGGAAATCAAGCTTCAGCCAAGTAGACTAGGATTTAAGGACAACTGCAGCCCCAGAGGACAACAGTGCCCACTAGACAGCTGAGACACCTGTCCAAGCTGGCTGATTGGCCATATATACCAGAGGTAGAGCAGGTAGTCTTTTATAGTTCTTAGTAAAAACTTTTTGGTGTCTTCTACTTATTTTATTCTCTATGTTGTACATTCACTATGCGACCTGGAAGAAAAGAGGGCTCATTTTTAAAATTCAGACTGATAATTTGTATCTCCTTAGAAGTATTTGTCTGTGGTTTAAATAAATAAATAAATAAATAATAAAAATCTTTATCTAAGCTGAGATATAATTTTACTATGCCCATTGATATATGGTACTCGCTCTAATATAATTCTTCAATTAAATTATGGGGTAAGGTAGTTGTGTTTTTTTGCAAAGACCCATGGATCCTTTAAGACCCACCTTTGATGCTACCACCACAGTGAAGTTTTTCCTATCTTCACCAAGCAAAGTAAGTGACCATGATTCACACTTTTCTCCTCAATAGGATTTATTTTATGATACTGTGTGATATGGGTTGAATGTTTGTCCCCTTCAAAGCTCATATGGAAGATTGATCCCAGTGTGGCAGTGTTAAAAGGTGGGGCCTTTAAGAGGTGATTGGATAGTAAGGACTATGCTGTCATGAATGAATTAATTCATTCATGAAGTAATGGGTTAATGGTTTAATAGGTTCTCATGGGTGCGTACTGGTGGCCTCATAAGGAGAGCAACTGAGCAACATGTTAACAAGCAAACATGTTCTTTTTTTTATTTTTTTATTTTTTATTTATTTTTATTTATTTTTTTTATTATTTTCACTAAATTTTAGACATGTTCTTGCCATCCTTGCCATGTGTCACCCTGTGTTGCCATGGGACTCTAACATCACCACCAATAAGAAGGCCCTCACCAGATGTGCCCCCTGGATCTTGGACCTCTCCAGCCTCCAAAACCGCAAGAAATAAATTCCATTTCTTTATACATCACCGAGTTTCAGGTATTCTGTTACAAGCAACAGAACACCAACAAATACATCATGTTTATCTGATTATTAGATTTTGAATCTCTTGATGGCAGGGACTGTGTTTTCTTCATATTTGTGTTTCCAGAAACTAATCATAGCACCTACCTCAAATAAGTGCTCACTGCATGTTTATGAAATTAATGAATTTCTTTTGTGGTTCGCTCTTGCCACATAAAAAGGGACCCCATGTAACTGTCCCAGATCACTCATGTTTGCACAGGAAGCATAAGCCATTTGATGGCTGCAGACAGAGGTTGTAGAATGACCCTGCAAGTCAAAGAGGCTTAAGTGAACACTATTGGGAAGTCTGTCTTGGCCAGTGAACGGGAAGTTCATAAAAATAATTTATTTTTTTCAAAATGCAACATTTCTCCTTAACACAAAGGGTTTCAGTTAATTGATAGCTATAAAAAGGAAGTTCTTTATTCCAGATTACATATTGACAAGGGAGGAAAATGACCTTAGAAAATTAATCTCTAGAAATGCAAATTTTGTTTAAAAACAAAATAATGGAAAAAACTGAAATAAGGAACAGAGCCAAGAAAAAGAATCTCAAATTATCTGGGAATTAAACAAACTATTTCAAGTTTTCAGACTGTCTAAGAACAAAATGCAATAAAAATAGCAGAAACAGCCCCTTTTTTTCTCTTATGTAGTCCACTCTTAATAAGATTATAAATCTTCTACACTGGTTCAGACTGAACCTTTCAGTAGCTTGAGTGCGAACAGGGAGCTAAAAGCTCTCTGCTTTATTCCTGTCTATCTCCTATGGGCTCAGATGCTTTCGTTTGCTGTAAGTATGCTCTAAAATCTTCAGACGTTTGAGAATTCTGCTCTATCCTATTAACAGGTATTTAAGGAGTACCTCTGGAAAAAGTACTTCATGAATTTACAGAAAGGAGGTTAACAGCAGGGTTATGAGCAAGCTAATTTACCACAAAACTAATGAAGTTTAAACTTCTAGTAATGTGTTTACATGATCATATGTTTTTGTAAAATTTGCAAAAGTAAGATATTTAACCTCAATCAGGTAAGACCACTGTCTCTTTCCTCTCTGACTTTTTTCCTCCCTTGGGGAGGGGTGCTGGTGTGGCTACTAACATCTTGAGATCCAACGAGCAGTTTAGTTGGTGATACATTTAGTTTGGATTTAGTAGGGTATTTATGTGGTCTGCGGTCACTTCCATGTATAATGAGTTATTACCAGCTGCCCCCAATATAAGAATGACTTTCAGAAATAAATCTACCATCCACTGTGCTAACTAACCTAATGTCATAATATGAAAGTGAGGGCAGATGCTGTTTCACCATATGTTTGTATAGCACGATGGAGGACACTCTCAGCTGTTCCTCAGTTATGCTTGCACTACGTCCTCTGTGCCCTTGCTTTAGTTGTTCCTTATGCCTCCCAGCCTTGCCTTCCCACTTCCTCCAGTGAAAATCCTACACGCTCTTCAAGATCAAACCAAATGTCATCTCAGTGAAGACTTCCCAAGAATGGAATAAATCTCTCCATCTGTCTTTCATACTACTGCTGTCCGTTTGTGTCTCTATTTAAAAACAAACAAAAACTAAGTTTTATTTACTTGTAAACATGACTATCTCTTCCACTAGACAGCAAACTCTTTAAGGGCCAGAAAACATCTTACTTAACTTTGTATTTCCCAGTGTCAAACGTGGTATCAAATCATGGTGCCTAGAAAATGTTGATGTGAACTTAATTTTCTAAATTGGTCTGATCTTTTGTTAATACGAAGCTGAACATATTTATTTGTTTCATCCACTATATGTGATGTTAGGACAGGGCTCCCCAACAAAGACGTAGAGATTATATAGTGTATGTGTGTATCATATATGTCATTGATATGTAAGCAATTAAAAATATAGTAATCTAAGTCGTAGTGGCTTCATAAAATGAAGTTCTAGGTAGTAAGTTAATCTTTGCAAGAGTAAAGGCTTAAAAGAAGACAGAAAAGACCATTGAAGGTCACAATTTGCATATTGATCTAACTGTATGCTTATTCTCTTACAAACACGTAATTAAGTTTGTTTTTATTGAACTTTGGTTCTAAACCAATTTTGTTAGTCATGGTTTCACTGGTAATTTCAGGGAAGTATGAGAAACATGTTAGTTAAGAAGCTAGCATATATACAAATCTATCTAGATCACCGATTTGATACATATGAATGTATTGTTTTGTAGGTATTAGATTTGATCAATAGCTGCATTCCATTCTTATACTATTTCTTGAAGCATGAAGTATTTCACAGTTAAGTCTAAAGTTACTCCAAAGGTTAACAGACAGAGGAGATACACAAATGAGCCATAATTAGAAGTCCTATCAAGCTTTATCTGGTGTGAAGCCAGAATTAATTGCAGTAATACAATCTTCACATAGTACTAGAGTTTTTAAAAATGACTTTCCTGTAATCCCTGCTGGTAGTAGAAATTGCACTGATTTGGGAATCAGAAGACTTAAGCTGAATCCTGGTTGAGCCATTTATTAGTTGTATGAGTCTGAGCAAGATGTTCTCACTCAGTATCTCTCAGTTTTTACATCTGTGAAATGGGAATAATGATATTCAATATTAATACTTGTTCTGCGTATCTTATAAGTCTGTTTTGAGGAGTTGATAGGACTCATTCATTGATTCATCAGTGTGTATTTAGTGCTTATTAGGTACAATGCCGGATAATGGATATTAAAGAGATTTGTAAATTTCAAAGCCCTGTAGAAATAAAGGGAATTATTTAATTTGACAAACTATTTGATTTGAAATACTGTACTTAATATCAGAGTAAGAAACATAAATGTGGAATTTGGGGGATGTCTTAGTAAACAGAAAAAAAAAAACTGTCATTTTAATTGATACAAAGCCCCGCCACCATGGCCTTAGGCAAAAGACAAATATTTCAGCATTTTCTCCCTAACCTAACACCAATGCTGAACTCACTCTACATATGCAGGAAATTCTAAGAGTGTGTGTATGTATGTATATAGATAATATACATGTGTATTTATGTATGTGTATATATGTGTGTTTCCATATCTATATGTATACACATGTAACTCCAACTGTCATACTGCAG
Organism: Galeopterus variegatus; assembly: GCF_000696425.1. Taxonomy (NCBI): domain Eukaryota; kingdom Metazoa; phylum Chordata; class Mammalia; order Dermoptera; family Cynocephalidae; genus Galeopterus; species Galeopterus variegatus. The sequence continues at coordinate 401,619 of NW_007726501.1, forward strand.
GCCCCAGGACTTGTACACAGGTGAATTCTAAGGCAGCTGCTGCCACGGGATCAGGTCTGAACCAGGATTGTGCCAGCAGGTGAGCAAGGGTCAGTGTCACATCCAGGATGCCCTAGAAAGTCCAGGACATCATCTAGTCAAAAATATTTATGTGGCTCACCTTTCTGTGCAATCAAACTGCCATAAAGAAAGAAAAGAAAAAAAAAAAAAAAAAGAAAAGAAAAGAAAAAGAAAAATGGTCCCTAACCTTGAACTGCTCACAGTCCAGCTGAAAAAAAAAAAAAGAAAGAAAAGAAAAGAAAAAGAAAAATGGTCCCTAACCTTGAACTGCTCACAGTCCAGCTGAAAATCAGAAAAGACACAGGAAAATATCTTCAGAGAGCATTTACAGAACAGCCCAAGTGAGAATGAATACCATGTCACATAGATTTTCTCTTTCTTTAGTCTCTCATTTGTGCCCTATCAGAATAGTAAAGAAAGGCACTTTTCTCTGCAAGAGAGAGAGAGAGAGAGAGAGAGAGAGAGAGAGAGAGAGAGAATTTCATAGTCAGTTTCAAACCAAAATATATCTGATTCCAGTGATCTTAACCATTACACCACATGGTAACTTGTAGGAGCACTGAAAACTAATAATGTTATTGGGCATTTTTTGTGTGTGAATTATTGTTAGGAAATTGTTAAGAAAATTCTAATTAGACTACTTCTATGTCCCATTCATAATATATGGAAACCACTGCTGTAGATTGAGTGCAAAGGTACTAGACAGTGAAGACAGATCTGAATAAAATCCAACTGACATTGAATTGAAGGATGTCAAGAGGCTAAGTTACTAAGAGTTGCTAAGACAACCATCTGCTCCTTGCAATAATTGAGTGTTGGGCAGGCAAATGTAGTGAGGATGTCTTTGTCATAGCCATACCCTACTCCATCTATAACACACCCAAACTCTAGGAGTCACCCAAACAAACTGAGGTTCTTAGGGTCAAAGGACTCCCTCCTTTCTGAATAAAATCTGTCTCCATGCCTCTGCACTTGCTGTTTCCTCTCTCTGGAACATTCTTCCCCATATATCCCTGGCAAAATATTTCTTTCAAGGCTCAGCTCAAATGTCAAGTCCATGACACTTCCTTCTTTGACTCTCCCAGACAAACAGAGTTACTGGTAGTTAACACCTCTAAAGAGTTTGGAATTATATGCACATTTAGAAAGTAAAGACATCACTACTGCAAGTGAACTACATCTTTACTTGAAATGCTGGAGTGTTTGGCTCCTAAAGTTAGGCGAGGAGGAATGTTCATTCTATTCACTTTGAAGTGGTATTCTAGAAAACCTTTAAACATTTGAGACCACAGAGACTTATTTTATTTACCATAAGCTTGAACTACCTCTGACTATAAAACAATATGAAGAGGCTACATGGTGAATGAAGTAGGAAGACCACTAGGTTAGCAATCAGGAAACATGGTTGTAGTCCTAAGTCTACATGCTTGTAAGTCACTGAAACTTGGGCCTCAGCATTTTTCCCTAAAATAAAAGAGTTGGTTGAACCATGTATTTTCTCAGGTCCTTTTCTGCTTGATATTATGGCATATGATTCTATTATAAAATAAGGGACTAGAATTCAAAGAGCAATGCAAACTCAGAAAAAGGCTTTGCCTGCAAGTATGACAGCACAGGAACCCAAGAAAACAGTCCAGAAACACATAGTCTTATGTCATGTATTATATTGTGTCATAGTCCAGAACACAACAGAAACACATAAGAAGGTGAGCAAATAGGGCCCTTCTCATACTTCTGTTTCTACCTTCACCCTTAAAAGTCACCTAATTGAGTTGAGCCTTGCTGGAACCTCTGTCTCTTTGTCTTTTCCTGATTGCTCCAATCAAACCATTCTTGATTTTTCTTCTGGATCATAAGTTCATCATAAAGTGATAAATTTCATAGAAATTCTGCATTATTATTGCTCCTAGACTTTGCAGAGAACAGTGTGTGATTGAAAGACATATAGACTGTTTCCCCATTGCATGTACATGTGTGTATATATTTTTTAATTTAAAGCTGTTCTCTTCACATACACACAAATATCCTCATAAAAACCATAACCTGTATTATTTAAATCAATATATTGATGAGTATTTTGTAATCCAAGTTATATAAAAATACTTATTATTAACATTTCATCATTTTATGCCTTAGATAAGCATGTAATGCTTTCCCAAATTATTCAACTTTGCTATGGAACAAATACCTTTTTATTAAATGAATATTGGTCAATGATAAAGTATTAACTATAGAGTTTAAATCATTTAAGATTACTAACCTAGCTCTAGTCAAAAATGTTTTAGAAATGCAAATTTCATAGTTTGCAAATATACCTCTAATTCATAACAAAGTATTTATATGTGAATGTCATGATATTTTGGATTTGCTTTAAAATTCTCTTCCTCCACCCTTCCCAAAGAGTGAGAAGACTAGATGAAACAAGATTCGCAAAATGTTATGATATGGCGAAGCTGAATGCTGGTTACATAGGGATCCATTATAGTGTTCTCTCTACTTTTGTGTACGTTTGAATTTTTCCTGAAGCTGGTTACATAGGGATCCATTATAGTGTTCTCTCTACTTTTGTGTACGTTTGAATTTTTCCATAATAAAAAGGGTTTTTTAAAAATCTAATGCCTCTACACAGTGCCTGACACATAGAAAATTCTTAACAAATGTATGCTGAATAATGCGTGTTAACAACTAGAAACAATTTGAAATTCCAATGTAGATTACCATAACCATTGAGAAATTATATTATCTTACTGTGTCTCTTTGGTGTTTATTTCCCATATACATTATGTAATTTTTCAACCCTATTCTCTTATTTTGTGATCTAGAGATCACATCAAAGGGTGGAAAGTGTCTTTTATATCATCAGTAATTAACACAGAGAGAGTGCCCACTATGTAAAAACATAGCACTGTACTGGACTCTTTTTAATACATAAGATAACAGCACAAAGTCTTATCTATTAAGAAGCATCTTTATAAGACTACAGGCAGGCTTAAGAAACAAAGGTTATCTCAATATATAGAATATGCATTTCATCGCATTCGTGTTTATTATCACATGTTCTAATTCTACTATACTTATCACTTGCTTACTGTATCAATCCAAATGGACCTGCTGCCACTATATGCAACACCAAACCACATTGATTAAGATCACTATGTATCTGTATCAACTTTTAGATCTGAATATTACTTCTGAGAAGATCTGTCATTCATAACTATGACTTTTCATAATATTCATAATGCATTCATTGCTCCAATGTGACCATTCAATTTTCTCTGATTACTTACTAATATGTAAATGCCTATCTAAGGCAGTCTTTTAAAAATTTAATTTCTTATCACCACGCAGAGATTGAAAAAGAGGCTTATCCCAAAAAGAAAAATCATTCTCTACTAAAAGAGTAGTCATAAAGGCCTTCCTCTAACATTTCAACTTGGTGAGAATTTCATCAGCTAGGATCTAAAGTGCTTTAGAATTTAGGGGGTAGAGTATGTGTGTGAACAAAACACTTTAATTATCTATTTCTATCTGTAATGTAATTGGAGATCAGCATTTCTCTCAACTTTTGCCATGCTTTTTGAACACTAAGAAGGGGTTCTTTTGACTTAGGAGACATAACAATCAGATGTAAAAATTAACCATGAATGGATCTTAGTTTAAAAAACAAAACAAAACACTATAATCATTGTGGGCAGGGGGAAGGAATAGGGAAATTTGACTATGGATTGGTTATTAGATAATATTTGGGAATTATTGTTAATTTTCTCAGGTGTAATAGTGATATTGTGGGTAGGTAGAAAAATGTCCTTATTTTTAGAAAGTGTTTGCTGAGGTTTTGGGGGGTGAACTTGTGTGTCTGTAACTTTGTTCGAAATGGTTCAGATAAACAAATAGATGATAAGGCAAAATATTTACAACTGGTAAATCTAGGTGGTGGGTATAACTTCCTGTATGCTTGAACTTTTTCAAATTAAAAACTTGTCAAAAAGCTCTTTTTTTTTGTACTTTACTTAGACATGCTGAAGGGGACCTAGGAGAATAATGTACGAGGACCGATGCACCCTTTTGACCTAGAAGCGCACTTTTTAAACCTGGTTACTTACTGCCCAAGGGTTCTATAGCTGGGGAAGTCACAATAGGAAATCAAACCCATCACAAAGGTATCAGTGATGGTTATCATCACCTCAGCAAACTGCCATACACTCAGCACACAGTGTCCTCAGCCACCATCTCCAGATCAATATGGCTATCAGTGACAGATGGCCAAAGCCATCCCTATCCACTCAGGTCATTCATAGTTCACATAGTCCAACAGGATTTGGGAGTCTTGTGTCATTAGACTGTCTTTAGAAAACAACTTAGCTATTAAAGACGGAAGCAGAGTAATGTTGAATGTCAGATGGCACACTGTTGACAGTTTAAATATACTCAGAAAGCTGAAAATGTGTTGATTTTCTGTGTTCTACAATTACATTTTTACTGGAGAATGTATCATTAAAACGTAAATGCATGTTGAAAGCAAAGCTATAAAAAGACTTTCTGTCACAAATCATTTCTAGACACACCATAGCTAGGAAGAAAAAGTAATATTGTTCAGAATTGATTTGATCAAAATTGTAATTCCTGTGGAAAGGAGAAGGGACTTTTGGTCCAAATATAATTTTTAATGTGGTTTAATATTTCACAGAATCTGATTTGGGATCCATTTAGTTTAGAGACAGTCAGACATGAACAGGCACCTACCTTGAAAGAAACTTTTCAGTAACATTTCATGTGGATAGCAACAATTTTCTAGTCATTGCAATATTAACATTCCTTCATTACATGACCCAATATTTTGATTGTTAATTATTCAGACTGCCCTTTGAGTTAACTAAGGTATTACCACTTTTGCCCCAAAAGGCATTAAGTGCTCAAGCAATACAAAGAAATACTGATGAGTCCTATGTGAGAGTACTTCAAAAAGTTCATGGAAAAATAAAATTAAAAGATAAAAATCTTCCCATGAAATTTTTGAAGTACACTCATATTTACTAAAAATAAATATCTCTTCCCTATTTCAGTCCTTAAATAAATCCTACTCACTAGTAATTAGGATCTAAATAAAAATAGTTCTATAAAGAGTCACGAAATTAGTTATGGATGCATAGGGAAATCCATTTAACTAATTTCAAGCAAGACCTTGGAATACATTTAGCCATTTATGTTTATGACATACAAATAGCAGATTTATTACTATCACAGAGCAAATTCCTTCCTGCACAAATACTACTGACTTCATTATCTGAGAGTTGGACTCGACCCAAAGTGTATTGACTCACAATATTTTCCTTCATAGCAGGATTTCCATGAACAGTTGCTTTAAATTGAAAAAACAGACCCAGGGTTGTGGGCAGAAGGAGCAGGACAATTCAGCCCTGGTGAGCAATGTGGTCACTGAATACAATGACCCAGTCCTGATTTTTAAAAAGCCACAAACACGCCATTAAGAAAGGGAATGTAAATATTTTTTAGAAAGAGAGAAAAATAATTTCTTTAGGAAGAAACTTCTCTCAGGCAAACTCAAAAATAAATGGTAACATTTATACAGTAGTTGCTGTAATGCTTCCTCACTGATAAGAGAGAGAATTCAAAACCAAAAGAATCTTGGCCTCTAGAAAAAGCAGGGGGGAACCTCTGGCCCTTAGTTTAATTTCTTCTAGCTAGACCATGAAAAGTTTTCTAAAACCAAGTGTCTTTTGAGCCTCCCTCTCTACCATTAAGAGCAACAAATACAGCTGTGCAAACAGCAGGAATGTGTGTTCCTGTGGTAAGATGCACGCCCTGGCTCTGCCTGGAGGAATTCTCTTTCCGACACGTGCACAATCCTCAGAGTCAGCAGGCTCAATGAGGGATGAGAAGATCGTGGGCAAAGGCCAACTCCAGCCTTGAATCCAGAAGAGAAGATACAGACAGATTAGTGGTGATTCTTGGGCAATGAAAAGGGCAGATTATGACAACTAGCAAGAAGGAAAAAAAATATTGAAAACCCTGCAATTAGAGCTGCAGAAAACACAAGCTAAGAAAATTGGAAATATTGCTCTTTCCTTCCTTCCCGTTTTTTTTTTTTTTTTTTTTTTTT
>NW_007726501.1:408284-415005 GCF_000696425.1 Galeopterus variegatus
GCGGGAACCGGTCTGTATGTGGGATCCGAACCCTCGGGTGGGAGCGCCGCCATGCTTCCCAAGCGGCGCACTATCCAGTGCGCCACCGGGCTGGCCCTTTCCTTCCCGTTTTTACACCTTCTCTCTTTCACCACCTTTTCATGCTTGTGAGAACGTGTGTGGAGTCATTGTCAGGATTTGAATCTCAGGCCATCATGTATTCATTGTATGATTTTGATAATTTATCTGACACCTCTAAACTTCACCTTCCTCATCTGTAAAATGGGTAGAATGATACCTGACTAAGGTGTAAGAGTTGAATAAGCTACAACACATAGCCAGGTCTCAGGCTTGAAAAATGTGTTAGTGCCTTTCCTCTCCTCCTTCTTTTATTCTTTTAGTCTATATTTCTTCTTTTAAACTTTCTTTCACATTTGATAGAACTTTGGGCCCTTTTCTTCATTACTCATTTTCTATGGGTCAATGACCTTGGATAGAAAGATTTCCCAATACCTGGAGTAAATGGGGTGGATGTTCAGTCACAAGGGCTGATAGCTTTCATGGTTGGCTGAATCCCAAAAAGCTGAGTTTTCTGTTGATCTAATGAAGAACTATTTTCATAACAGGAAGTTTCAGGGAATCTGGGAATTAAAACAGAAGAATGCCTGGCTCCTCTTAATCAGAGATTGTTAAATTTGGACTCCCTCTCAAACAATGATACAGAAGGTAGGCAGAGACTCCAAGATGCTGAATAGACTTTGATGCAGCCTGAGCAGGGGTACAGGCCATTATCCCCTCCTGCACAACAGTAAGACCTGCGCTCTGGGAGACTGGCCTATTAAAACCAAGTTTCAAGAGCAGAGAAGTTAATCTAAACTGCATCCATAGCGAAAATAAATTCTGTGTTCAAAGTGACTCATAATTCAGTTGAGTCATAATTCATAATTCAGCATTTGTTAGTTTTTAACTAGCAATACAAGTACCGTGAAGTGGTTTCTTGAGGGTACTGAAGGAACCCCAAATTCATTGCGGAAAGGAACAACAATAAAAAAAAAAAGAGTAAAGGGGTAGGAGAACGTAAAAGGGAGAGAAGGAAACACCTACTCAAGAGGAAGTAATTTTTCTCTTTTCCTAGCCTCCAAGAGAGCACCCCTTCAGTGGGCAGCCTGGAGAAAAGCACTTGGGGAGTAGTTTGCCTACAACAAGCAACACTGCTAACTGCTCCTTTCTTCTTTCAACTCCTTGGCCCCTTGACCTTCTGAACACACCCCTCTTCTAGTCCTCCTTCTGTGCCCTCCCTGATTATTCCCCAAGGTTCACTCCTTTGAGCTTCCTCTTCTCACTCCGGAAGCTCTATCTGAACAATTTTATTTATTTCTGTGGCTTCTTCTACTGCTTAATGCTGACTCCCAAACACACATCTTTAAATCTATTCTCTCTTCTAAAACCCACAAGTCAAACTGACCATCACCAGCTGACTGGTGATCATGTCTAAAATCAAAGTTATCTCCACTTCTCCTAAACCTCTTGCCAACATCTGCACCCTATCTAGCAGTTCCCAAAGTAAAAGCAGCTCTGAAGTGATTCTTCATTATTTCTTCTACTTCAACTCCCAAATCCAATCTGTCACCAAGTGCTATTGATTCTACTTCCTGAGTCTCTCTCCAATCTGTATCCTTCTAATCCTACTGTCACTGCTTTATACAAAGCTCTCATCATCTCCTACTTGGATTCCTAACTTCTCTGTTTCTGATCTCTCTTCGGGCCAATCTTTATATCAAAGTGATCTTTCTAAAACGTAAATCTAGTATTTTCTCTCTTAATAACTTTAATAACCTCTTATGGATCCCTCTGCTTCCCAAAATAAAAATCCAAACCCAAACAAGGTTCTTTATTATCTTGTTTCAGTCTTCCTGAACATCCCTTGCAATTCCCCATTCTGCACCCCACAAACCTTATTTCAGACCCTACAGTTCAGCCACACCAGGCTGTTGGTCAGTCCCCAAATACAGCATGATTTTTCGTGATTCTCTGCTTTTGCATGTTCTGTTCCCTCTATATGAAATGCTTTTCCCTACCTGGTGAGCTCCTCCACACACTCTACGATTAAGCTCAAATGTCACTTCTTTGTAAATCTTTCCCTCACTGCCCAATGAATTATTTATATCTATCTGCGGGATCTTTGGGCCACTTTTAAAGATGCACTGGAAGAATTGGTTTATGTATTTGTCTCTCTGGACAAATGAGACTAAGATTGGGAGCTCCTGAAAGACAGGTATCAGCACTTACGAGTATTCCTTTTGGTGTCCCCAGCTGTCCATCAAACACTCAATAAATTCTAATAGATGTCCAGAAAAGGACCTTCCAGAAAGTGCCTCTTTCTCCAATGTAATTTTGCCCTATAAATCAGCCCATAGCTAGACTAAGATCAGAATATGTTCCTTCAATTTATTTTATTTTATTTTTTTTGTCTTTGTCTTTTTCGTGACTGGTAAGGGGATCGCAACCCTTGGTGCGGTGTCACCCACACCGCACTCAGCCAGTGAGCGCACCGGCCATTCCTATATAGGATCCGAACCCGCGGCAGGAGCGTTGCTCAGCACCACACTCTCCCGAGTGCACCACGGGCTCAGCCCTTGTTCCTTCAATTTAAAAGAGAGATTGAGAGGGGTGGAAAAGAGAGAGAGAGAGAGAGACGAGAGGATCTGAGGGTATATGACCACTCCTTTGATAATTCAGTGTCCTTTTCCCCCATTGAAAAAGGGACTTTTCCTTGTTCACACAGTTGTAGAACAAACAAAACCTTTCCACAGTGCTCTGTATTTAGTAGATACTCAAAGAGCACTTGAATAAACTAATCTACAGGTGAACGCTATCTAGTTGGTGGGAAATTTGCCTAGAAATAAAAAATTCAGCATCTTACACAGCTTAGCTTTTCTTTCACCAGTCTGTCTTTCTCAGTCTCTGTCTTTCTCAGTCTCTGTTTCCCTCTGTTTTTCTTTATTTAGCTGAGTTCATTTTCAAAAAGAGAGAAAAGTTAAAGGGGCCACCAGGAACTTTTCTAGGCTTTATACCCAAATACCGGCTGGAAAAATACACTTGATTTACAACTACACATATGCTACTGGGTATTTTAACTGTAAATCTAACATAATGATTGTTCCTTTAGATATTTCCTTAATTTTATGTGAGTAATAAATACACCCTCTAACGACTACAGGCTCTAATCATTTCCAAATGACTGATTTTTTCACTGCATTGCTACCATACATTTCCTTTATGTAAATTACTAAATATTTCTAAAATACTTCCATTAGTACAAAGAAAATATTTGTTATTTGTTTTTAAATGGCTGGGAGGGGGATTACAAGCATACTGACAAAAAAAATCTTTATAACAATTCTGTAAGCATATTTTGTTTGAAAATGCAATATGTATACAGTAGAAACTATATTAAAATCCGCCAACCTTCTGTATGTTTGTTCTTTTAAAATTTAAACTATTTAAATGTTTTTTAAAATATAAGGACGAATCTGTTAATACCAATTCCGTATCAAATTTCCAGGATTTTACATTTATACAGAGCAGAGTTCATGAACTCCTGCTAACCACGTTAACAATCTACCCGGTTTCTAAAGACTCAGCAGGGGTTAGAATTAGAAGGCTCTGCCATCAACATCAATAACAGGAGCAGTGACACTCAGAGGAGTTTTCCACAGTGCTCTCCAAGGAGGGTTTAGCACATTCAAGGACTGTAGCCCCTAACTGAAAAAGATCTATAGTTAGTAATTCCAAATAAAAGTCTAGAGGGACACATTATTTCAGATTTTGTTTTAAACAGTGTGAATCTTTTAAAAATTACATATGTGTGTGTATACATATTGTGTGTGTGTTACTATGCATACAATGTTATGATAGCCATACTTATTTTAAAGAGCCTTACCACTCAAAAGGAATTTTCAGTTCAAATTTTTGTTTTGATTCACAGGGAAGAAGGTGTGAATGAAATCACAAATGCTTCTCTGGGAGGCAGGAAAATGGCTTAAATCTCTAATTCAAGATGGAGCCTGCTGGACAAGAGATGACTCAAGCAATTAGATGTGTCCCTGTGTGCAAAGCAGGTGGTAGATCAATTCAGAGACATACAGAAACCAAAGGAATGGCTGGCCTATTAGCTCAGTGGGTTAGAGTGTGGTACTGATAACACTGAGGTCTAGGGTTCAAGCCCTATACCCCTCTCCAAAAAAAGGAATACATCTGAGTTTACAGATATACATTAGAAGCTAATTTCAAAGCACTTTTTAAAATAAAAAAATCAAAGTTTGCACAGTATGAATTTGTTATCTATGGATTTTTCAATAGGGAGGAAAACACATTACCTCTTCTTCTCCCACCACTCCCTTTTTAAACAATTCTCACTCAATTTCCTTTCTTCACTTCCTTCTCCATAAAAGCTGATTTTTCTGAACTGGGTTATTGGGGTTTGTTAAATCTCCCACCACTCCCTTTTTAAACAATTCTCACTCAATTTCCTTTCTTCACTTCCTTCTCCAAAAAAGCTGATTTTTCTGAACTGGGTTATTGGGGTTTGTTAATAATTGGCTCAAAAAAGGAAATATCCAAATCTGAAGACTGAATTGACCATTAATCCTCTGGTATTTTCTCATCTTTCTTTTTGGAGGCACAAGTAGTATAAAATATCTGTGTTTCCTGTTGCTGCCTGTGGCAGGAAGATGGTGTAACACATTATATCAATTTATTTTGAAGCTGAAGGAAACATGACAGTGATCTTTAAAGCAGTGTTTATTCCATGATGGAGTCAGCATTAAGACCACCTATCTATATACATGATTTGCATTCTAGTCTTTTGTATTTTTAATTTTCAGAAAGCTCAAACATTATACATCCAATATTTATAGTGCCCAAATTTGTTTTCCTTTCAGCTCATCACCACTGTAGCAGTTAGTGCACACTAAACAAAGACTTTTGTGAGATTTTGGGGGGTTCTTGTTAACTATCTCCCATCAGGCTAAATAATAAACTCAACTCGGATCCTTTCAGAAAAAGCTAATTCAATAAGGCTGAAACAGTGGTGTCATAATAATCTCAATCTTATCAGCCCCCAACTCCAGGAAGCATAACTGTTAGCCATAGCAATTTACACTAGGGAGCTAAATTGTCTTTTCTAAATTACCATAAGAATAAATTCTGCCTTTGGGGAAGCACTATGTTACTTGCAATCTATGGACAAGCTATATCTGAAGACATTTGAATTGACAAAAAAGAAAGTAAAAAAGAAAGAGGGATGAGTTAATGGGAATACATAAGAGGAGTTTACCAGAGTCAGCAATTTTTCCCCATTACTTTCTTTCTATATTGACTTCATCACAGCAAAAGATCACAGACTAAACCAAACTGTTGTCTGACCTAGTTGTTTGACAATGCCATTTCTTTTTTTTTTTTTTTTTTTTCGTGACCGGCAACAGGATCACAACCCTCGGTGTTGCCCCTGCACCTCGCTCAGCCAGTGAGCGCCGGTCTGTATGTGGGATCCGAACCCTCGGTGGGAGCGCTGCTGCGCTTCCCAAGCGGCGCACTGTAGCAGTGCGCCACCGGACCGGCCCGACAATGCCATTTCTGTTGCAACATCTTCTTTAAAAGGAAGCAATGTATTTTTCCCTTTTAATTTGCTTTAAAACTTTAGTTTTTTCCCTTCTTTTTCCATTTTTTGATTTTTTTGGCAGCTAGCCAGTACAGGGATCAAACCCTGGACCCTGGTGTTATCAGCAGCACACTAAACAACTGAGCTGGCCAGCCCTTTTTCCTTCTTTTACTATTAATATTTTAACAGATAAATTTGTTTTACTCACTTACGAATATTTGCTCATTTCTAAAAGAACACTTTTTATTGTGGTAATATATATGTGTGTGTATATATATATATATAATTTATCCATAACCATTTTTAAGTGTATACTTCAGTGACATTAAGTATAGTCACATTACTGTGCAGAATGTTTCCATCTTCCCAAACTGAATTCTACATCCATTAAACAATAACTCCCCAGGCTCCCTTCCCCCTGCCCCTAGTAACCATTTTACTTTCTATCTCTATGAATTTTGACTACTTGAAGTGAAATCGTACAGTACTTGTCCTTTTGTGACTATCTTATTTAACTTAGCATAATGTGTTCAAGGTTCACCCATGTTGTAGTATGTGTCAGAATTTTCTTTTTAAGGCTACATAATATTTCATTGTATGTACATACTAAATTCTGTTTATCCATTCATCTGACCATGGACACTTTGGCTGCTTCCACTTCTTAGCTATTATGAATAATACTCCTATGAACATAGTGTACAAATATCTGCTCAAGTCTCTGCTTTCACGTCTTTTGAGTATACATCCAGAAGAACTGCTAGATCACATGGTAATTCTATGTTTAATTTTTTTAGGAGCCGCCATACCACTTTCTGTAGTGCCTGCACCTTATTACATTCTCACCAGCAATGCATAAGGTTTCCAATTTCTCCACAGCTTCACCAACACTTGTTATTTTCTGTTTTGGTTTTTTTCTTCTTATTGTTATAGCGCTACTAGTGGGTACGAAGTGGTATCTCACTGTGGTTTTGATTTGCATTTCTCTGATGATTAACAATGTTGAGCATCTTTTCATGTGCTTATTGACTGTTTGTATGTCCTCTTTGGAAAAATGTCTATTCAAGTTCTTTGCCCATTTTT
>NW_007726501.1:415693-417269 GCF_000696425.1 Galeopterus variegatus
TTATTGACTGTTTGTATGTCCTCTTTGGAAAAATGTCTATTCAAGTTCTTTGCCCATTTTTTAATCAGGTTGTTTGTTTTTGTGCTGTTGTTGAGTTGTAGGAGTTCATTATATATTCTGTATATTATCCCCTATCAGATATATAATATGCAAATACTTTCTTCCATTCTGTGGGCTGCCTTTTCACCCTTTTGACAATGTCTTCAGTTTTAAGCTTTAATAATTTCAGGAAAAAAAATGCTACAAACTGTAAAAAAAAACTGAAACTTTCATTATTTAAATTTTTAACTTGTTTAGTTTTGTAAATTTTGACTAATAAATTGTTCATTTTAATTTTTTCTTTCAGTCTCTCTGAAGATGACAAAACAAAAAGCTAAAATGAAAATATCTTTATTAAAAATTCACAAAATTAAATAAATATATAATTAACTTAAATATATGTTTAAATGATGTTCTTATAAGCTTGTGGCATTTATGCTTTTGAAATTATTAAAGCTTAAAACACACTTAGACTTTTGGGACAACCTGTTTTAATTGTAGAATCCAGGTGCTGGAAATATGGGTATAACATACAATTCTTTAGACTCTTGGATATTTGAAAATTTTCACAATAAAATGTGGGAAAAAATTGAGGTCAAGAGATATAATTACAGGAAATTAATAAAGATGTATGAAAAAGGTTAAGCATAGAAACGAAGTAATTATCAACATTGTACCCAAGACAGAAATTGTTGGTGCAGTCCTGTCCTCTTTTGGGGAACTTTTTTCCAAGATCGGTATTTACAATCAATTTGTCCTTTTTACATCCAGAAATGTTTCTTTCTTTTTTTTTTTCTTAAAGAATGACTGCAACCCTTCTTAAGACTCTCAGGCATGTTGGAAAAACAGTGCCAAAATATTTTGTAAACTCATTCAGTTGCTCACCAAACAATCATTCAGAAAGTATTTCCTACATGCCAGCAGTGGAGATACAATCATAAACAAAACACAATACTTAACCAATAGAAAATTATAGTCTAGTGGGGGAGACAGAAGAGGGCAGGTAAATAGAGCCTTAAGACAAAATGTAAAGTGCCATAGCATGTTCAGCACATCAGCGCTACAGCATCACAGCATATCATGGAACCTTAAAAGAGTAGAACCTGACCCATCCTTATGGATACAATAAAGGCTTTCCTGAGTAGGTGACAGGTGGTAGCTGTGGGATGCAGATATAGAAATTAACCAGGTAAAGAGAGAGGGTTGAGGAATATTTCGATCAAAGGGAATCCCATATGTAAAGTCTCCGAGGTGCCAGGTAACATGCCATATTTGACAAAGAGCAAGATCACAGGCAATTCTTTTGTTTAACTGTTTGCAATGGAAATTTTAGACCTATACTAAATTAGAGCGAATACTATAAGATTACCGACGTACCGTCACCCAATTTCAATAAATAAACACACGGCCAGTCTTGTTACATCTACATTGCTGCCCACTTACCCTTCATACTAATTTATTTTGAAGATAACCTCAGGTATCTTAACATTTTATACATTAATTTGTATCTCTAAAAAAAAAAAAAAAAAAAAAAAAA
>NW_007726501.1:417454-460806 GCF_000696425.1 Galeopterus variegatus
AATTAACCAGGTAAAGAGAGAGGGTTGAGGAATATTTCGATCAAAGGGAATCCCATATGTAAAGTCTCCGAGGTGCCAGGTAACATGCCTTATTTGACAAAGAGCAAGATCACAGGCAATTCTTTTGTTTAACTGTTTGCAATGGAAATTTTAGACCTATACTAAATTAGAGCGAATACTATAAGATTACCGACGTACCGTCACCCAATTTCAATAAATAAACACACGGCCAGTCTTGTTACATCTACATTGCTGCCCACTTACCCTTCATACTAATTTATTTTGAAGATAACCTCAGGTATCTTAACATTTTATACATTAATTTGTATCTAAAAAAAAAAAAAAAAAAAAAAAGATTTTTTTAATGTGACCACAATAAAATAATCACACCTAAAGACCCAGAGTGACCCTAAGGTCTATGGTTTCAGGAAAATTGGACCACTGGCCTGTGAATGAAGGTAAATATCAGTGTCCAAGTGGACTACTTAGTAAGGCATAACTTGATTTAGTTAATCATGGATTCAAACTCTTTTGGTTCAAGAATAAGAAAGATATTCAGTTATGTTTTTTAAATTGTCTCCTTCAAATCTGCCAAAAAATAATTATTTTTCAAAAGCATAAAATTACCAAACTGAACTGAATTTATCAGCACCGCACTCTCCCGAGTGAGCCACGGGCCGGCCTGAACTGAATTTAAAGAAGAAAAAACTTTTAAAAGAAAAAAGTTGCTTTGGTCAAATAATATTTGATAAATCTCCCGGAAGAGAAAACAAGTTGCTCAATTTTCTTTTCCTTCAGAGTTACTTGGATTTCACAGAGTTTAAAAATATTTTTCTCTCACTTCCCATAACGGTGTCAAAAAAAGTTTTTTTCTCAATGAACCTCAGAAAAGCTTCCCTAATTAACAAGGAACACAAAATGTGTGCCGATAAGCTCCTTACAATTTAATTCACTCCAAATGTTAAAGAACCTTGCTATTTCTAGTAATTATATCCATAGAAGGCACCATTTGAAAAGGCTTCCACTGAAAATCAAAGTTAGAGAAATCCGATTGTATGCCTCGATCATACTTCAGCTCCTTTCTTTTACTTGCCTTATCACCCCCACTGAGGGCCAATATTTATAAAGCTCAAGCCAATATTTCCTTGAAATTTTTCTCTACTTTCATCTGATTCTTTAAAAACAAAAGAGAGAGGAAAAAAAAGAACAAAACTAAAAAAAAGAAAAAGAAAAGGAAAGGAAAGAAAGAAAAAGAAAACAATACTCAGGTTTACATCTGAACTTCAGAAGTACTATTAAGTTTCCTTCTAAACCACGCAAATCAGAAAACTCTTTGCAACAACAGAAAATTTAAAATAGCTTACATTTTACTGTCAATCCACAAAATAGCATTTGTGTAACACTGATGTAAATTATACTTTTGCATTTTTCAGGTATATTTCATTTTTAAGTACAATGATGATCTATGATATCAGCTTACAAGCTATTCCATATTTATCAACAGTGGAAAACTATGAATCCGTATCAAAACTATGACATAAAATCCCACATACATTATTAACCGTAGAAAGCGTAAGATAAACTGCTTCTTGATCCTGTCATCAAAATAAGCATTTAACAAATTACTAAATATCATGTTTAAGATATTTCATTTTCATTTTAAGTACTTTACCCTCCACTGAGCTTTTTTATTTAACATATGTCCAAGGTACAAAGACAGATCTTTTACCTTACTCTTTGATAAGGTGTCAGAGCTTACTTAAAGGTTTAAGAATAGAGCTGTTGAACTAATTATTTTTTTCTCCTGCAAGTTATATATGAGAATTGGTAGCAGCCTGTTGAAAGAACTTTACCTGTGGATAATAGCCCTTATCTCACTTCAATCTATCATGCTATCAATTTCTTTATTACAGGAGTTTACCTTTGGGCTGCTCATACACCAGTTGTCAATCTGTCCTCACTCAGACTTTGAAGCAAACCAAACTCAGGTGTGTTGTTCACCAGAATTGATTGTTTTTCTTCTTCCTCCACCTAGAACAGGTCTAGTCAAAATGCAAGCCTCTGGCACTCCAGATGTGCTGCATCACAGGGCAGAGCCAGAACTTTTTATTCCTGCCTTCCAGATCACAGCTTCATATCTGGAGATTTTCTAGATTTTGCTTCTTGTCCTAGTTTTTACCTTTGTCCACCCCACCCCACCCCCAACCAGTCACTAGAGCATTTAAAATGGTAGCTTTGAAAATACTAAAAAACTTAACTATTCATCAATAGTGGCCCCAATACATGATACTCCATAAAGTGAATTACTATTCATTGTAAAAAATAAAAAAGAAAGAAAATGAGAATGCTCTCAGGTAAAAATATGGAAAAATTTCCAAGACATATTAAGTAAAAAAGGAAGGTGTAGAATAGTACTATCTTTTGTGTTAAAAAAGGAGAAAAACATTCATAATTGCTTTTATATTCATAAAGACACTGAAAAGATACATTAAAAACTAATAACACTGGTTACTGGGGTTGTAGTGTGTGTTAACTAGGTGTGATGAAAGACAGGAGTGAAAAAGCGAATTTTCATGATATACCTTCTTATACTCTTTATTTTTAAACTATACTAATATACTGCCTATTCAAAAATTTAAATTAAAAAAGGAAGAAATAGTAGTTTTTCAGTGGGAGGAGGCAAAAATAAAGAAAGAAAATACTAAGAAAGTCTCACTCTTAGGCTATTAACACTACCGTTTGGTGGAAAGAATAGATTATCAAGAAACTGGAAAAAAAATTTTAGAAATGCTCCAGTGAAAGAAGCTAGGATTGGTTCTGGTTGAAGGACAGGCTAGAAAACCTCCAAAATATTATCTACTAATTCTATGGCTTTGTTGATTTGTATCCATGTCTTTAAAATGAGCAAAATGTGTTTTGAAGATGAATAACATTATAGCAGGATGGAATGCTCTGTCCTTAAGCATTTTCTTCAGTTTTCTAAAAGATATCGCATGTGCTGCGTCTCTCACACCTCAGATTCCGACGGCAGCCAGTGTGGTGAAGTGCGAAGCACCCGAGCCCTGGACTGAGGCTGATTGGCCCTAATTCCAGCTCTGCCTCTTGGTGGCTGAATGACCTGTGCACATTGTTTAGCCACGTGATGCCTTCTTTCTTCATCTCTACAGCAGGGATCAAGAATAGTATCTACCTCGTCAGGGCCCTGTGAACGTTAATTGAGTTAATACGTGAAAAGGATACTGTAGAACAGCATCTGGCTCACAGTAAGAACTCTGTAAATGTTTGCTATTTTACTTGTTCTTCGATTGTTTTGCTGTTTGTCTTTCTTCAAAAGTGCTGCCTACTGAGTCTAATACCCTTCCATTAACCCTCGTTCTTTTTTTCTCTCCCCTTTCTTTCCACCTCTCTTTTTTTAAAAGAAGGGATGCAATCATTCACTAAAACACTTCCATAGAGTTTTCGAGACAAGATCATCCCAAAGAAAGATGTTCATAAAGGAAATAGAAAGTATGGTGTTTGCCAGGGAAATTAAGAATGAAAAACATTAGCATAAAGAGAATCCTTTAATCGCTCTGTAAAGCTATAGGTTATCTCATTTGATCCTCACAACCACCCTTTGAGACCACTAGGGCAGATAAAGAATATAGGGCAAATGAGGTTAAAAGGGTTGCCTGAAGCTAAATTGCATATTGCAAGTTAGTGACAATATCTGACCAGCTCGGTTCAACAATTTAAGGAACACCTGCTAGAGTTTGGCCACTGTGCTGACCTCCAAATTCCAAAATGCCCTCTGCTACAAAGAGTTTACATGGTATGAAACGCCTCTCAGAGTTTTGCTCAACTTGATGATCATGCTACTTAAAAGTAGAAAAGATCAGGGATTCCCTGGCAAAAGATCTTGGGATGCATGATCTCGGGCAAACAACTTTACCACTCTAAACCAGTTTTCTCATCCCTAAAACGTGTGAATAATACTTACTACCAGGCAGGTGTAAGAGTTAAATGAGAGAATGAGTATAAAAGTAGTTTGTGAAAAAAAAGAAAAGAATTCTCCCTCCAGATTTTGAAATAAAGTTTTCTCTTTTTCATAGAACTATATAAAATAATAATAATAATAATAATAATAAAAGTAGTTTGTAAACCATAAAGTTCTATCACAGGTATTACTTTTTGTTATCTGATTTGGCAGAGGAATGCAAGATCAAACTAGGTAAAAGAATAAAGAAGGCCTGGTAGAAAAACATTTCTAGGTACCCAGCCCTTAAAAGACCTCACAGGAAGAGTAGCAAGATTACAAAAACTCATACTGTTTCCCCTGTGGAGGGTACCCACTGGGCCATCAGAGGTAGGCCACTTTGGTCAGTCCCATCCTAGCAAATGTATTATTTTCCATTTGCTCCAGTTGGTAGTGGTGGTAAGAGGTGAAGGGGGACAAACCAGACATCTGGTGCAGCATGAAACAGAAAAAAAACCTGTGGGAAAAAAAAAAAAAAAAACCTGTGGAAAATAGTGGAAGAACGAAAAGATATAGACAAGTGCTTGGGGCATTTCAGCTGGTGAGTGAGAAAGAGAGAAGCAGCCCCAAGACAGATGCAATCCACACCCTCCATCTGTAATCAGAGAGTGGCTCATATTCAGAAAAAAGTTTGTCCTCCCTCAGGGGAATCTTGAAGGCTGTCAATGTTCTAGCCATGAGAAAGCAAAAAATCTATATAGAACATTCCAACATGTGGAGGCCTGATAGAGCTCAGAGCAATGTTCTGTGGGAGTCTGACTCTTGCAGGCTTCTCACCTGGTGCACTAGAAATGTCGGCAGGAGGCATGTTTCACAGGGGAGGGGAAGGGGTGTCTGAACCTGCTCGGAGACAGGCCTACTGCTCATGATTTAAGGTGGCAGAAGAGCGGGGCAGTTAGGCAAACCAACTGTTAGTCAAACAACCTGGGTTCAAGTCCCAATTCCAATGCTTACTAACTTCACCTGTGTGATTTGGGGTTGCTTAATTTTGCTAAATTGCTTAACCGTGGTAACAAACTTGTCTAAGCTTCATTTCCTGATCTGTAAAATACAGGCTAATAAGAGTACCTTCCTCAACAATGTTGAAATGATTAAATAAGAAAATGTGTGTAAAGCAATTACAAAGTGCCTGGCACAAAGCAAGCAATCAATAAATGTTTGTTATTACAGGATTGTTTCAAAAGGCAAGTTTACTAGCTTACCTAGTTCCTTGGGTCTAAAGAATAGGAAATTAGAGTGGAAGAGAATGAAATCTTTTTCTCAGCATCAAACATAAGAAGAGACCTTACACACTCACTGGCAACTGAGATAAATTTCAAAGGTTTCTGTTTTATGAACTATTTTAGATAAATTGAAGACAGATATAAAAAAGCAACAATCTCAGTGACTAAATACCTACAATCACAGCTGTGTTTGGATTCCAGCTCCACCTCTCACTAGCTCTGTGTCCTTGGACAAGTCACATAAGCTTTGTACCTCTGTTCCACATTTCTAAAATGAGGATGATAATAACAGTACCTACCTCATAATGCTGCTTGGAGTAAGGATAAGATGAGACAATGTATGTCTTAGTACAGTCCCTGGCAAATAAAAACTGGTTAATAATGACAGGTATTACTGTTTCCTTCACTGCAAAAAAAATAATAATCAGAGGGCTATTTTTAAATTAAATTTAAAGCCCACTTCTCTGAGTAGGGAAAGCAAAATATACTGCCTATTGTGAATCAGTTCTTGCTCTCATCAGAAGTAACTTTTCTTCTCTGAAGAAAATTTGTTAGTTTTCCCTAGAAAGATTGATTTACCCAGGGTATCATAACCCTTTTAGATTAGACCACCCTACAATCTGGCTGTCATTATTATGCTTTAACTAAACTATGCAGGAAATTTATCTGGGGTAATTGAAAAATTTGAATTGTCTCTGGGAGCTATGATTAATATTCCACCCATATTTATGCACTGTATTTTATAATTAAGTCATAGCCATAAAAGCAGTAAAGAAAATGTCTCAAAAAATTTCTAACAAAAATCAAACAAAACACATTTGCTTAAAGCTTTGTCAGTCTTACAATAATTCGTTCCACAGATTTAAAAAGTTTGCTAGTTTAGTAAAATTAAGCAGCAATGAAATAAAAATATATATTAAGGACATCAGAAAATATAAATACACCCATTCATTTATTCATTCAATAAACATTTCTGAATGCTTACTATGTGCCAGACACTGCCTTCTGTTTTAATATCAAATATACTTATTTGTTCACTCTTACAAAGTTCTTTTATTTGTCATTATCCACATTTCATTCAAATTTTCCTGTGATCTGATAATACTGCCATCAGGATGAAATCTATTAAATATAAAAACCCTGTCACTTTAAGAATTTGTAATGTTTTTCCATTAACATTCCTCTCTGGTTTTATGTACTTGGTCTGTGCTGTGGGATGTAGCATAAATTATCTGCCTTCAGCAAAACGAACAGCTGAAATGCACGTCTGCCTGACAGTGCTTGTTAGGCCATTAGCTACTGGGAGCACACACTACTAGGGATTGTCTGCCTTTCAGTTGCCTGAAGAAAGTCTTTAACTAGTTCAAAACATGAGTTTGGTCATCCAGTACCCAAAACAAGTCCAGTATTGTAGCACCATAATTAGGGGTTGATTAACAAACATGATGAAAACAATCCCAGGATGTTTAAAGAAAAGTATCACCACAAATGAATGCTTTGTGCTTTACTAAAAGCCAGCAACAGGATAGAATGAAACAATATTTTTAACAAAATCCTTCTAACACAGCCTAAGAAGATTAGTATATTTTTAAAATAACATGAAAATGGTTGTTATTTAGCTAAGAAGTATTCTTCAAATATCACCTCTTTCAGTCTCTTCACATCGTTACATTCGTGTGCTTGCTATATCTGGAATACCCTGCCACACCTCTCCATCTCCCCCTCCTATCTCCACACCATGCCTCATGGAAATCTTTTCCAGCCTTGCACAACTCAACTCAGCTCAGATTCCCTGCACCCTCCCGCCCTCACCCTCACCTACCACCGCAGGGTGCTTTCACATGGCCCTGGCTAGAAGAAATCTGAGCACCCAGAGAAATCTGGGCACCAATTCATTGCCCTTCTGACCTCTCTTGCACCGTCTCCTAAGCCACCTTGTTTTATAGTTATTGGTTTCCATATCTGTCTCTTCAACTAAACTTTTGAGTTTATTCATTTTGCACTTCACACAGTGCCCCCTCCAAATTCTCCTAAGGATCAGGAGAGTGAGCCCAGTGAATGCATTCACACTTAATGTGCATACTTCAATTTTCTTATCTAGCAAATGAGCATAATAATATCTGTCCTGCCTAACTGGAGTTTGTCATGCCATCAAATCAGATAATAAATGTGAAAGTGTTCTTGAAAACTACAAGTACTACATGTTTTGTCTTAATCCATTTGGGTTGTTATTTTAAAAATATCTTAGACCGGGTAACTTATAAACAACAGAAATTTATTTCTCACAGTTCTAGAGACTGGGAAGTCCAAGATCAAGGCACCAGCAGATTTGGTGTCTGGTGAGGACTCTCTGCTTCACAGGTGGTGACTTCTTGCTGTGTCTTCATGTGGTAGAAGGGCAAAAAGGCTCTCTGCAGCCTCTTATTATAAGGGCACTAATCCCATTCCCAAAGGCCTCACCTCTTAATATTATTTGACTGGAAATTAGGTTTCAACATATGAATGGCAGGGGTTGGGGGAAGACACAAACATTCAGACCATAGCACATTCACTGGCAAGCAATTTGACAGTATTTATCAAGAGCCTTAATTTTTTCATTTTTTCTTATTTACTAGTTATACTTCCAATTATCAATCCTAAGGAAAAACTGTAAACATGAAATAATTTTCAGTACAACTATGTTCAAATACTATCTATAATAGTAAAAAGTGTGAAATAATTTAAACATCCAACAAAGTGCCTTAGTAAATTACTGCACATTGACTTAATAAAACATCATACAACCATTTTTAAATCATAGAAATTATTTTAAAAGATGATGTAGTTACAAACATGAAGAATGTATAAGATCTAGTGTTAAAAGAAAAAATGTAGTATCAAAGTTGTACACCTACTTTGACAATATGTAAAGAAGAAACACCTACACACACAAAAAATTTGGTTAAGGGAAGTACAACAAAATACTAATAAAAGATTTTTAGGGGTAAGAAGATAATAGTATTGTTTCTTCTTTATATTATTTTGTATTTTTGAAATATTGCAAAATAAATACATATTACTTTGAAAATATAAAGAAAGGTAAACTTTGAACAGTAGCTTAAAAACTATATAAGTGCAAGCTATTAGAATTGTGTCTTTGGGAAGGGGGAAGAGGAACGGGTAAGGGGTCATGAAAATTGACTATAATGTATATTGAGAAGTTAAAATAAAAAAATAAATAAATGAAGCAGAAAGCTGATTTAATTGTAAAAAAAAATAAAAATAAAAATAAATAGGGCCGGCCCGGTGGCGCACTGCTACAGTGCGCCACTTGGGAGCGCGGCGGCGCTCCCGCCGAGGGTTCGGATCCCACATACAGACCGGCCGCTCACTGGCTGAGCGAGGTGTGGGAGCAACACTGAGGGTTGCGATCTGTTGCCGGTCATGAAAAAAGACAAAAAGGAAAAATAAATAAATAAATAAATAAAAAATAAAAATAAATAAATAAAAATAAAATTGTGTCTTTGGATTGCATCACTTCATTATATATATGTAGGCTCTAGGATAGTTCATTTTCTTAAATAAAAATAAACTAATTAAATTAAGCTATGCTGTATTTAAGCAGTACTTGGTAGACAACCAAGGAAAAATTTAAACCATATTTCTTCTGCCCATACTAAGAAATAACTTCAATAATTTTAACCAGTGAGTAAAAAAGTCACTCCTCTTTTTATTACTTAGATATGTTGTCACCCACTGTGAGGACCTGTCTTCTAGCTTTATATGTGAGTCATAAATGCCCTAATGTTATTTTTAAGAGTATTTCAGAATCTGCAGTTACCTTTTACTTTCACTTCTGAACCTTATCCTTCTTAAATAAGGTTGTTCTGTTTGAAAGAATCATATTTGCGCATGTGTTCAGCAAGCTTAAGTACTTTTCTAGGTCATGAGCAAATGTCAAGGTTAACAGGGTTTTCAAATGTAGTTCATGGTACTAAATGTTTCCATACTGGATGAATTTTTTTTAACTGAAAAAGACGAAGAAAAGAAAGTGTCTACTATCTATCAAATCTCATTTCATAAAGTCACATTTTGAACATAAGTGATTTTATATTATCTTAAATATAAAATTGCAAATATTTGCTTCTCATTTTCGGGTACTTTTCATGTATCTTGAAAAGCACATCTCTTTCTGGAGGTTACAATTCTCTTTCTGTTTCTAGTAGTACCTGTACTGATTTAACTTACATAAAAATAGTCTTTATTGAGGAAAAAGGAAATCAAACCCTCGAATTTATTCCAAATCTAAATCTTCCTTTTAGAGCACTGAATAACAAAACTGCTTTATTTGAGTATGCCATTACTCTTTCCCAAGTTAATTTTATTAATATGCTTTTTCATTGAATTTTTTCACTCACATCTAAGTGACCCAAATGCTTTATCAAGTGACCAAATCAAGTCAAGGATAAGAGCTGCTATTGATGCTATTTTAAGAGGAAACAAAATGCACTGAATCTAGACCAGCTCCTATTCTGTCAAAATGCACCATATCTTTGGCACGTACATGTTACATGTTACCAATAGGAGAAACAGTGACAAGCTGACAATGTAGTTCATTCCTACTGAATGATTTGACTATTTTATCTATGGATATGCCCTGAAACTTTTTAAAACAAAAATATGGGTAATACATGAAACCACATATTTTGATTCACAACTAGGGAATTTAGAAATTACTTGCTAGTTACAGATAATCATCTAGGTCTTTCAAGGACAAGAAGTGTCTCTTTTACTTTTGTATACCCAGTATCTAGCACATTGCCTGCTCATTGTAGGTGCTCAATAAATGTTTGTTAAACTAGTGACCCAGTAACATAATTGACTCATTGAAAAGCAATTGCCAAGCTGTACCACACTGCAATAGGCACTGTGGCTAATTAGCTCAGTTTATTTGTGCAAAGAGCTGAGGTCAAGGACTCAATTTTCAAAAAGGTCTTTTGGCCTTGTTCTAGTAACAATTTCATATCTTGTTCCAACAAGCCATCTCTCCCATGAATGCAAGGAGAATTAGACAAGCAGAGGGATAGAAATAGTTTAGCACAATTCATCACCATTCTAAGACAAATAATTTAGCAATTAAACTGATAATAAATGAGCTGTGCATCCTTTTGATACAGAAAATTCCAATATTTCAGTATGTAAGACTTGGTTATAAGAGGAAAATAATAATGTTAACTACTGATCTTTAAATTAATATGAACTAATATCTAATATCTGTCTCACTTTTATTGTAACTGGAAAGTTTGTCACAGAGTTCCACTTCTAAGGATAATTGCCTTTTTGTAATTGCTATGAAAGGGCATTTAATCCAAAACATTTGGTTAATAAAAGGATTTCTATTTTTTGATAAAAGTATTTCAATAAAATACTTTGCAAAATAAATAATACCAATAGATGGAAGACATATAGCCTAAAAAATATACCTTTTTCAAGGACCTCCAAATAAACTTCTATCATGAATGGAGTTTATGTCACAGGAGAATTTTAATTTGTGTTCAAGATCTCACTAGCTTTAATATCTCAAGAAAGTCAACCAGCTTCTGTGTGTACATTTTCTCGCTGGGAAAGCAGAGATAATGCTACTTCTGCTCCACAGGGGGTTCTGTGTGAATTAATTGGTTAATGTTCTTAAAGCACTGCCTAAGTGCTAAATGTTATCATTAGTGTACATTGTATATCTCTTTGCAATTATCTGCCACCTTAAAATGCTATGGCTTGTAAGGGTGCCTCTCTGCTGGAATACTTACAAAGGTTAGAGAAAGTTCAAGAAGTTAAAAAAAAAAAAGCATGTGGGCTAAATTAGGGTAGAAGAAAGGGAAATTTGGAATTTGGCACATTTTATTACACGCTTCTTGTTACACCAAGTTACATTCTGTTAGTCCATTTCGGTTGCTTATAATATAATACCTGAAACTGAGTAATTCTTAAAGGAATGCAACTTATTTCTTACAGTTTTGGAGGCTGGGAAGTCCAAGGTCCAGGGAACACACCTGGTGAGGGCCTTCTTCTGAGTGGTGACTTTCCATAGCAATGCAGGGTATCACAAGGCTAGAATGGGAAGAGCTCTCTCATGTGCTCTCTATAAAGCCATCAGTCCACACCCATAATAACTCATTACTACATGAATAGATTAATAACCCATTCACAAGGGCACATCCTCATGATCCAATCCTCTCAAAAGCCCCGTCTTTCAAATATCAAAATCAGATTACCCACCTCTTAACAAACACAGTTACAGTGGAGATCGAGTTTCCTACACACGAACTTTTGGGGGACACATTCAACCCATAGCACATACCTCTTGAAATTGTAGATCATTATTCTAGAAGAAAAAATTTAGCCACACATATTTGAGTTCAAAATATGCTGTGTAGTTTTAAGAAATCAATTTAACATACAACTAAGCAATTAAATTGTGCATCAAGATAAAGTTATAATTTATTTTATAATTTAATGATTAATTATAACAGTTATATGTTTAATCTGATTAATTGAAAGAGTCTGTCTGACATCAACAAGACCAGATCCAACATTGCCTATCTTTGCTTTTGCTGCTGTTAATGTCTTAGAACATTCTTTGGAAGAGAAATTCTTAAATGCATGGAATGAAATTTCAACTGAATTAATAAGAACACCAATAATAACAGTTGTTATGATACCTTATGTTTGTAAAATGATTTATAATTATACCAGGTGGCAAAAACTGTGAAGCGTTTGAGACTTTACCCTATTTGCAAACTAACAGGCTGCAAGTTCCATGGATGCTGGCAGAGGATAAGAGATTCCTAGATGAGAGACAAAGGACAGTTTGTCATTCATAGCGATAGTGGTAGCCAGAGCATCTTCATTTTCTTGTACCAGTTCTCCAAGTCCCAATTCCCACAGGGTGACACAATGAAGGCCAAGAGACAGCTGCACACACAATGGGTTGTACTACAGGAGAAGAACCCTGAGCTTAGAAAACCCCAGTCTTTTCCTTCTGCTCCAGAGAAAGACTTTCTCTCTTCCAAGGATGTCTGCTATGCCAACGATCATGGAGGGGGGGAAAGTCCAGAATAAAAGACATACATAAATGTTAGACAACCATGGAGGATTATGTACCAATGCTAGGGTGACAATATGTCCTGGTTTGCTTGTGACAGTCCTGGCTAATACCTATTGTCTCAGCTTAATTATTAACAGCACCCCCTCTCACTCTCACAAGGATCCCAGTTTGGGCAAAAAATTATACGGTCACCACACTTAAAATTCCTAAAAAATTTCTCTGCCTGGTCAGAGTACTGCTGAGCTTGACAGGTCAATCAAATAGCAAAAGAGAATGGAGGTCAAAAGGGGTAAAGTCAAATCATCCATATCATTTTAATAATCACTAAATGAAGAGAACTTCAAGCACTGATTTAGAAGGAAAGAGATTATTTCAGGAAAAATAAAAAGCTAATTTGATCATTAAGACAAACCACTAAAAATGGCAACTAAAGCTTTCACGTGGCTGGTGTAACAGTTATATTATTTTGCCCAAATACTTGTCCATCTTTACTGAGAAATCCCAGGTAATTTTTACCCTAAGTATCCCTGAAACTAAGAAATTTTCTGACTTTCCATTTTGAGTTGTAAAGAATATTATAAATATCCAGTGCTTTATACCTGCATCCAGATAATCCACTCCTGCCAGGTTCCCCATCCTCTGTCACCCCTCCACACAGTTCAAGCTATTTGACTTCAACAGCATTCCATGCCTGTCCTCATCCCTTTCTCCTATTCCCCCACCCTTGGGCTCAACTCTGACCCCGGTCTCTACAATCAATTCTGACCTTAGACAATAGTGATTTAGTGAGTTTTAACTCAATACTATAGAACCAGGCTCAATTTATCCCTTCTGACTGGCCCAACTAGCCCAGTTCTGTAGAGAGCACTTTGGCCTTATTGCAAAAGGCTTCAGTATCCATCCAGACCTCCATTTATGGTAAGTCAATCCTTGACGGTCTCACTCCCTGAACTTGGATTGGTACTTCAGTCCCTGGGGATTGGGACCCTGCCATACTCTTGTCAGGCTCTGCGCAGGGAAGAGAATCCTGCATCAGATCCTAAGTCCTGAGGCAAGGATATTGTAATGCCAATTTGACCATACTGATTTCAAATGCACCTGTGCTTTGCATGCCTATTGAAGAACACCGTTATCTCTACATGGGGCTTTCAAGATATATATAATTTTTTTTTCCTTTTTGTCTTTTTTCGTGTCTGGCAACGGATCGCAACCCTCAGTGTTGCGCCCGTACCGGACCGGGACCGGCAACGGGATCGCAACCCTCGGTGTTGCGTCCGCACCTCGCTCAGCCAGTGAGCGGGAACTGGTCTGTATGTGGGATCCGAACCCTCGGCGGGAGCGCCGCCGCGCTCCCAAGCAGCACACTGTAGCAGTGTGCCACCGGGCCGGCCCAAGATATATATAATTTTACTGGCACATCTTCCACCTCATATACCATGGAGAGCCCATCAGACTGGACTTCCTCTCTAAACCTACCCAGAGTCTCTCATGATAATGACCATTTCAAAAACCTCTGTTCAAGTACAGACCTATTCCTTACAATCCTGCCAATTGTGCCCCAAATGGCCTGTTCATACTTGATTCTGTTCTGACACATCACTGAGAATTTCTGTATTGCTGTTCTCCTTTCGCAACTATACCCAACAAATTAATTACGTGATTCCAGCGGGTTTTCAGTATGAAAACAAACAAGTTTAACAAAAAGTCTGTGTTGCAAAATAGTTTCAGCATGCGCTGGATTATTAGAGTGCCTGTACTTCCTTCATCATAAATTTTCAATTCATACGAGTTCTTGAGGGAATTACTTAAATCTCAGTGTAAAATAAAATTACACGACTCCATGGAAAAAATTGTATACATATATATAATAATTGCAATTACATGAAGAGAAAAATTATGGATGTGAGCAAAGCCTAAACAACTACCCACAAACAGCAATGCATTTTACAGACAATTGAATAGTTAAGTTAGAATGATATAATTTTAGGGTTGTGTTCTTTTTTAAAAAATATTCATTTTTTATTTTGAAAAGGAAAAGAAAATTATAATAGTTATCATAATACTTTACAGGCATGCTGAGATAACTCAATGAAATATACTGTAGTCATTAATGCTTCCTTTTTAATAAGCTCTTCCTTAATCATATTTTTGTTTAATTTTATGTTGACTTTAGAACATACCTCCCTTCATATGCACACGTGTGTTTTTCAGAGGCCCCAAAAGGTTAACAACTGTTATGTATCATTATACACTAACAGTTTGTTCTAATGGATAAGGACTGAATCAGCATCTTAATATCTTCCTCTTAGTTCTATGGCCCTGGCAAGCCACTTAACATCTATAACCTCTGCTTCTCTTTCAAAAAGAATAATAACAATTGTTGAGTTGGGAAAATATCTATAAAGTATATTTATATTAAGATCCTTCAGTGAAAAATGAGAAACAAATGTAAACTAACATATTATAAAGACCCAGTTCAGCTAGCTAATTTTCCTAGTATAATACATGAAATTCTTATTTGATAGAAATGTGTTCTTGGAGAATATTGACTATAGAATTAGACTATTAGTATATTAAAACACTTTGCTAAATATCAGAACATTCTGACAAATTTTAAATGAGAAACATAGTATGACATGTAAAAACATAATTTTTTCCATGGGTCCAAGTTAGGATGTGCAGTTGTAAAGAAAAAAATTTCTTTGAAGAAATTTTAAAGTTCTTCTAAACCACGTGGTAGTACTTCCACAGATTCATCAACTGTAATGATAAACTTAAAAAATCTTGCTTTTTCACAAGTCATTGAAGAAATATTGCAGCAAAGATTAATTACCTTTCTGCTGTCTAGAAAGTGTTAACTTCAAGCTGTTAAATGAGTGAATAGAGATCTATTATGACTTCAACAAGATTATTCACCGTGGGGATTACTGCTATTAACAGTAGGAAATGTATCATTTAAAGACATTAAAATTGAATGGAAATGTTTTTCAACTATTTAAATAAACGTCCTTGTTCTTTACTTCACAATAAATTTTGCTTTTGATAGATCTTTCTTGTAGGAGTTCATGGAAGATTTTCCAGGTAGTGCCATTTCAGATGGCTTTTATATTTTTTAACCTCTGTATTCCAATTTCTGTTCTATAGAGACAGTGGCAGAGAAGTTATTAAGTTGGTGTAATTTAACAATGTTTGCAATCTGATATATGAGGACACTATTCCAGCTACAAACATTACCCCAGTATAGCACTGTCAGCCAGGTACTTATTTCAAGAGTAGACAAATTATTTACATTCAATGATCTCTGATACTAAATTTGTTAGCTTTCTTCCCATATGTTCTAGATTCCATGTAGGGAGCTTGATAAAATATAAAACATATGGGTCAATATAAAAAGAAGAGAACAATCTATATTTTAAAATCTTTGAAAATTATGAAATACTCTCTCCAAAAATCAAATTGGTACAGATTTAAATTTATGTTTATTTCGAATGCTGGCCAGGGTGCAATAAAATGGACGCGTATATGTTCACTCCATTTTGGAAAGTAAACTGATACTTCTAGGAAAGTAATTTGGTTGTATGAATCAAGAGCCTCATAAATAACCTGACCCTTTGACCCAGTATTACTACTTTGGGAGTCCATCCTTGGGAAGTGATGCAAAATGTTGACTATTTACCCCCAAAGATGTGCTAAAGATATTTATAAAAGCAAAATGCCAGAAACAATCTGAAAGTCTAATGAAAGTAATGCTTAAAGCAAATTACGGCAATAGAAAGAATGGAATATATTTTGTAGTTATTAAAAATTATATGTACAAATATTTTTAGTGACAAGCTAATATGCTTATAAAATGAAAGAGGCAGGATATGAAATTGTATGTGAAGGGCTGGCCAGTTAGCACAGTTGGTTAGAGCATGGTATTAGAACACCAGGGTCAAGGGTTTGGATCCCCACACTGGCCAGCTGCCAATAAAAAAAAAAAATTGTATGTGCTCTATGATCTAATGATCTAAACGGGAATAGTTGTAGGAAAGTGGATTTTAGAAAAAGAAAGATCAAGCGGGAATTTTATTGACAAGTGTTATTTCTAACAGTGTTATTTCATCTAACAGTGTTATTTCTCATTATTAAAAACAGTGTTATTTCTTCTAATTTGAGGAGTCTGTGGGTAAATTTTTTCTGGTTCTTAATTTTCAGTATTTTCTAATTATTTTATAACAAGAATGTACTATTTTTGTAATCATAGAAAAATAATGAGTTGAGAACTGATAGCAAATAAACTTTATTTTTTTAAAAACAGGAACATGGAAGAAAGGTCTTCATATATGGTCAAATTTTTTAAGAAGCAGATTATCTAACAGTGGATATAGATTGATCCTATTTAAAAAAAATAAAAACATATAGTCAAATTCATAGAAACGAAAAATAGAAAGGTGGTTGCCAGTGGATGAGAGGAAGGGAAAATGAGGATGATGTTTAATAGATATAGTTTCTGTTTTGCAAAATGTAAAGTTCTGGAGATCTGTTGCACAGCAATGTGAATACACTTAACACTACTGAACTGGTGTTTAGTGTGCTTAAAATGGTTAAAATGGTAAATTTTATGTTATGTGTTTTGTTTACCACAATTTTTAAAAGTATAATTATACCAAAATTAGTATGTATGTGGGTGTGTATCAGCATAAAGCATCTAATTGTTAGCAAGAACAGTTGTTAGAAATGGAGAAAGGGGATGGTCAGGAGGGTTTGTTGTTTGTTTTTTTACTTTATATCCTTCTGTATAATATAAATATTTTCAGTGAGCTGGTACTACTTTCACAATTTTCCAAAAAAAAAATTGGGATGAGACCTGCGTGCGTTCATGATTTCTTGACTCTAATTGCTATAACTTTCAATGAATGAGTAATGAGTTAAGTGACTTGTATCCAATTTAATAATCAATAGAATATGCAGCCTGCAGATCAAAGCAAGACTGAGAAACATTTAAACACATGTATCATTTCCCTAAAAAGTTACCTGACCTTTTAAATCAACTTTTCAATGGCAAAGTACTGGGTAGGTAAAGAAAAGATTATTGTACTTAGAGGATAGGCCAGAACAGATGAAATTTAGAAATTAACTGATCAGTTCACATTCGAGTATAAGAATAAAAATTAAATTGGATAATTTTTAAGTACTTATTAAAAATTACCTATATAAAATGAGCTAATTAATAAATAGCAGAAACATGACCATTTGTAATCACAATTTGTATTTCTATTTATGGCTGTTTTATTTACAGCAACAGTGACAGATAAAGAAAATAATTCATTCATCAGGCTTTGGTGATCATATACACCTGCTCAAAGTGCTGGAAATCAGTGTCAAATTCTCTGAATATACTAACAAAGAACATTCATTCATTTATTCACTGAGTCTTCCAATAAACTTTTATTGAGTAGTTACCACTCTCTGTCAGGTGTCATGTGAGTCTATAACAACTAGAATACAGTTTTACAATATTTGCTGGATATCACCTATGTACTTAGCACTATGCTAAATATGATGGCAATTATTATAGAGGAATGTGGACAGACAACTATCATTTCTACAGAATCAGCATTTAAGATAGAACTTTAGATTAGAAGGAATATTAAAGCAGTGAGTCCTTGCTTTTTTAGTTAACACTTTTTTAAATGAGATGATTATTCTATTAGATATTTATTTTCCTTAGTGACCTTATTTGAGAAAATAAAACATTTGCAAACGTGTGAGTTTCCCAACTTTATTTTAAAACTTTACAAGTACATGAAATCCAAAAGTTTAGAAACTATTGTCCTAGAGGTCACAGAGAGAAAAGTATATATTTAATTCTGTAAGCGATTGGAACAGTCTCATAGTAGTGGAATGACAAGATAGGAGCAGTATAATTGAAATGGATTGGAGGCTTATTATTTGTTGACATCTCCTTAATAGACTTTAATAAAGGTAATTTAGTAAAATGTAAAAAATGTTTTAATATAAAAGGAGAAGCTACTGATAGAATAATTTAAATAGAAAATATGAAATACAAATAGAATGAGGATATAAGCTTCGATGGTCCAAACTATTTCCAAATACACACCCACCCACCCATACAACCCAGTGACAATGAGGTTAGCATGTGTGCACTAAATAGAGATAGTAGAATCAACTCAATACATTATGTATATATATTCTGTTCAACTCTATTGTTCACAAACCTAAGGAAAAGAGTAATTTCTCAAGTGTTGCTCTATTTTTTTTACTAAGATGTATTGTTATTTAATGTTTTTGTAAATGGAATTAGTAGTACCCCAATTTTAATTTTGGAGCATGACAGTGACCCAAAATTAATTTGTCACTGCCTTGGCTTTCTCGAAGTATAAAATAAAAGAAAAAGCAAAGACTGATAAAGCTGTTGTTTATTTTGTGTGAATGAACCAAGATCAATCCTACAAATCATAAAGTGAATCTTTGGATTGCAGAAGACAGCATCTGCCAGGGTTCCATTTTTTAAAAACTAGCATTTCTATAGCTTTCTTTGTTTCTCCCTTGCCATAGGCAGATGTCTTACACTGTTTAGAACATCAAATAGTGGGCAACTCGAAGTGACACTGCTATGGAAGGTGGGTGCAGGTTGTGGGCACCCTGGTGTGATCCGCCTGCTTGGCTGGTTTGAGACACCAGGGGGTTCATGCTGGTCCTTGAGAGGCCTTTGTCTGCCCAGGATCTCTTTGACTACCTCACAGAGAAGGGCTCGCTGGGTGAAGGCCAAAGCCACTGCTTCTTTGCTCAGATAGTGGCAGCTGTCCAGCACTGCCATGCCCATGAAGCTGTCCATTGTGACATCAAGGATGAGAACATCCTGATAGACCTCTGCTGGGGCTGTGCCAAACTCACTGATTTTGGTTCAGGTGCCCTGCTTCATGATGAATCCTACACTGACTTTGATGGGACAAGGGTGGACAGCCCCCTGGAGTGGATCTCTGAACACCAGTACCATGCATTCCCAGCCACTGTCTGGTCACTGGGTATCCTCCTCTATGACATGGTGTATGGGGACATTCTCTTTGAGAGGCTGAGCTCCACTCCCCTGCCCCTATCTCCCCAGACTGCTGTGCTCTAATCCACCGGTGCCTGGCCCCCAAACGCTCTTCCTGACCCTCACTGGAGGACCCTGCTGGACCCCTGGATGCAAACACCAGCTGAGGATCCACTCCTCAACCCCCCTAAAGAAGGCCCCACCCTCTTGGCCTGCTCCTTGCTCTCCTAGGCCTGGCCAGGCCCCCACTGGTCAGAATAGCCATCCCATGGCCATGCCACACGGATAGATAGACATCAGTTGACCTGGTTTTACAGGTCATTAAAAATCCAGTATTATTAAGGTCAGGAATTGCTAATGAGGGGTCAGAAGACATAAGCCAAGTCTGCCCAGTCCCCATCCCAATCCTGTGAAGGAACCTTCCTCCCAGAACCTGTGGTCCCTTATTCTGGAGGGGGGACTTCCTTGCTTCTCATTTTGTTAAGGGTGTTTATTTTGTTAAAGTTACTTCAATTTTGAGGCCCAGGACCTTTATTCAAATCACTTGCAACCCCATGCTGGCACCTCCTACTACCACCACACAAACTTTGTTCAAATGCTCTTGCTTGGGTAAGGGTGCTTTCCTTCCAGTACCTAGCAGCTCTTATTTTAGCAAAGGGACCCTTTCCCCTAGCCTAGGGTCCCATATCAGGACTCAATAATTTGACTATCGAATTAGTAGCTTCATTTTTATTTCTCTTCTAAAATATGTATATCACCTCTGATTTTCTTCTTGTACCATTTTTCTATTGAAAAGCTACTCTCCATTTTTCTTTTTACATAAGACTCATCAACCACCTGCTTTGTGATTATCCTTTGAACACATCTCTTCATAATCATGAACTTCTGGCCATTATATGAGCTATTTGATTCTAGGCTTGATCTTGAAGGAAATTTTCCAGGGTGCTGTAATTTTTGTTTCTTGAGTGAACCTGCCTGGAAACTAACATCTGCCCACTAGAATTAAGTCTTTGTCCTCAGCAGCAGTTCACAGCCTCAATGGCATTAGAATCACCTGTGTACCTTCTTAAACTTGTATAACTCCAGCCCAAACACAGTTCGATTAAAATTAGAAATTTTGGGAATGGCACCCAGGCACATATAGTTCCTAATTTTCTCTACTCTGCAGTCAGAATTGAGAACCACTAATAGGAAATAGAAATCAATTCTTTCCAAATTTATCACATGACTTGCCATTATTTCTTTATATTTTTGTCTTCTCTACTAGACTGTGAATTCCATGAAGATATTTGGCATAGCAAGTATTCAACAATTTCATTTAAAATAAAATTCAAATTCCATATCATGGCTTACATAGCCTTGTATGATCTTTTCCCAGCCTGTCCACATTACATCACACTGTGGCCCCTGAGTTTCTTGTGAGCATGCCAATTTTATTACTATCTCCAGGCCTTTACACTTACTATTCCCTCAACCAGAAATATTCTTCTCCCAAGTCTATTTCTCTCACTTTTCTCATCATAGAGGTCTCTGCTCTGTCCTTAGGAAGTCCTCTCTTACCACGAATAGCCAAAACAATTCTGAGCAAAAAAATAAATAAATAAAGCTTGAGACATAACACTACCTACTTTAAACTATACTACAAAGCTATAGTAACCCAAACAGCATGGTACTGGCACAAAAACAGACACACAGATGAAGGGAACAGAATAGAGAATCCAGAAATCAACCCATGCACCTACAACCATCTGATCTTTGACAAAGGCACCAAGACTACACACTGGAGAAGAGACTGCCTCTTCAGTAAATGGTGCTGGGAAAATTGGGCATTCATATGTGGGAGAAAGAAACTAGACCCATACCTCTCACCATATACCAAAATGAACTCAAGATGGATTAAAGAATTAAATATACATCTCAAAACAATAAAACTCCTTATAGAAAACATAGAGGAAACACTCCAGGAAATATGATTGGGTACAGACTTTATGAATATGACCCCCAAAGCACAGGCAACCAAAGGAAAAATAAATAAATGGGATTATATCAAACTAAAAAGCCTCTGCACAGCAAAAGAAACAATTAACAGGTGAAAAGATTACCAACAGAGTGGGAGAAAATATTTGCAAAATATACATCTGGCAAAGGATTAATATACAGAATATACAAGGAACTCAAACAACTTTACAGCAAAAAAACAAGTAACCCGATTAAAAAATGGGCAAAGGAGCTGAATAGGCATTTCTCAAAGGAAAATATACAAATGGCCAACAGACACATGAAAAAATGCTCAACATCACTCAGCATCCAGGAAATGCAAGTCAAAATCACTTTGAGATACCATCTCATTCCAGTTAGGATGGCTAATATCAAAAGACTGAGAATGATATATGCTGGTGGGGATGCAGAGAAAAAGGAACCCTCCTACACTGTTGGTGGGACTGCAAAATGGTGCAACCTTTATGGAAAATGGTATGGAGGTTCCTCAAACAATTACAGATAGATCTACCATATGACCCAGCTATTCCACTGCTAGGAATATACCCAGAAGAATGGAAATCATCATGCCGAAGGGATTCCTGTACTCCCATGTTTATTGCAGCACTGTTTACAATAGCCAAGAGTTGGAACCAGCCTAAATGCCAATCATCAGATGAGTGGATAGGGAAAATGTGGTATATCTACACAATGGAGTACTGCTCTGCTATAAAAAAAATGAAATACTACCATTCACAGCAACATGGATGGACTTAGAGAAAGTCATATTAAGTGAAATAAGCCAGGCACAGAAGGAGAAATACTGCATGTTCTCACTTATTTGTGGGAGCCAATAAAAATAAGTAAATAATGATACAAACAAATAAACAGGGTGGGGGAAGAAGACACAACAATCATAACAATTACTTGAACTTGTTAAGACAAGTGAACAGATATGATGTTGATGTGGGGGAGGGGGGACAGGAAGGAGGGGAAAGGAGGAATTGGTAAAGGGATGTGAAAATCAACTACACTGTATATTGATAAATTAAATAAATTTAAAAAATGCTCTTAAAAATAAAGTCCTTTCTTGATCAGCCTATATAAAATAATCACTTTCCCTGTAGTCTCTATCACCTTCCACTGTCTTATTTCCTTCATGGAACTTACCTCTTCCAGAAATTAACTTTCTTATTTATTATCTACTTATTTCTCTGTTCCCACTCACTTCCACACTAGAGTGTAAATTCTAAGAGAGTCAGAACTTCACTTCTTTGCCATCACATCCCCAGGACTGACTGACTGTGCTGGCATGGAGTAGACCCTCAGCAAATAGTTTTTGAATAAATGGTGAATAAACACTTAAATAAATGAATGAAAGCATCACCCTGGCAGACTGTTGAAAAGTTCAGGAGACCTTGACCTAGGTGTTAGTAACACATTTATGATATTACTCTCATCACTTTAATTCCCCTTCAATAAGTGCCAATAAATGTGCTTTCCCGTAAGATTATTCATTCTGCTGTATTATATTCAATCAAGTCATTGACATCTTTCTAGTTTGACCTTTATTTTATTATATTAAAAATATAAATAATCCTAAAACTGCTTTAAATTTATATACTAAATATACATACTTACGTATTAAAACAAGTTAAGTTAATATACCTACACTTCCTTTCAACATTGAAATTTTTTATCTTAAGGTAAACAGTCCTTACAGAAGAATCAATTTCTAATTCAATAATGAAATTTAGTGTGGAAAAGGCTTAAAATACAAAAATTAATTTTACAGGGAATATTTAAAAGAATCTATTTATTCCATAAAGTAAGCTTCACCTAAATGACTTATGTAAGATACAGGATAAGAAAAGTGTCAGACAAGTAACAGCCAGAGTAAATATATTATCATTTGGTAGCTATTACTGCCTACCACCCAAAACATAACATTCAACCGATTTTTTTTCAATGGCTTAAATTATATTTAGATACTCTTTGATCACACGCACATCAACCCTGATGAAACGATCACCTTACAAATCATGTAATGGAATTCAGACTTTATCTTAAGAGCAATGCAATGCCATGGAATCATCCCACAGCAAGGAGAAACATTATCAGATTGGGTGTTTTAGAAACCTCACTCTGCAGGATGGAGAATAGAATGACAGAGAACAGGGCTAGACGCAAGGAGTCCTAAATGAGAGCTATCCACCTGAAATTGGACAGTGGCAATGAAGATGAGGAAAAACAAACAGATTCAAGAAAAATTAAGGAGGTAAAACAAACAGGACATAATCAGTGCTGCTTATTACATCTTGTCCCCTTTTATTTATACTTTTGTGCATTTTACCTATGGGGAGGGGGTTTAAAAGTTATGAACTAACACCATTTCACATTAAATACTGATGGAAGCAATATCTTTCTTCTATTCATCCCCAAATCTTGGAGAATTTATAAAAGTAAAGCTTTCAACAGATTTACAGAATGATGATTAGGTATAACATCAGAATATCTGACATGTAATTTTTTGTCCTTTTTATAACTAGTCGTGTGTAACATATATAATACAGAAGTTCTATATAAAGCATAAGTTGACAAACCACAATACCACTTATTTGTCCACACACCTGAAGGACCTTGCCAGCAACCTCCCTATGGCTCTTCCCTAAAAGATACAATGGTTTGTATCAACTGCAGGGCCTTTATTTTCTTGCCTGCCTGTTTCTGCAGGTCCAAATCCAATATATATGCCCAAGCTTATTTCAGTTCTCATCTCTCCATATAGCCATCTCAAATCCTAGAATCTAGTAGTAAATCTTTTCCTCTTCAAAATTCCCATATTCCTTTTATGGCACTTCATATTCTACTTTATGTGCAGGCTTATCTCCAGTAGATGGTAAGCTCCTTGTAACCAGGACCCTTGTCATTTCTTCTTTGAGTTACCCACAGAACTTAGCACAGCACTGGCACATAACAGAAGCTTCAAAAATATTTGTCAAGTGAATAAATCAATAGCTATTTCCAGCTGCTCTTTCTACTTTGCCTTGTTTCATCTAGATCAATATCAATGGACATGCTGCCAGAGATCAAAGCTTCAGGGGACCTTCTGAATTATAGGTTTAGCGGACAAGGTTCACTGGCAACTTCGTAGAAACTATCCAAGATATTTTACTTAAAAAGATACTGCCAAACCACATGTCTAAACTTTGATTTATAATCTTTCTGACAGAAGTCCCAATTGAATTTTTTTAGCATAAAAATTCCAAGCACCAGTTTCTTTTAGAACCTGCTTAAACCTGCACATCAAACTGTATATAGAAATTGGCTCAGGCTAACCAGACTGTGCCTGTGTTAAAACCCAAGATAGAATTAAAAACATTAAAATAAACTTTGAGCTTCACACTTATAGTTTTCTAAGGAGTTCAATTTTCAGGAAACAATTATGTTGAAATCCCAAAGGAGGTAACCTTAATTCTCTAATAAAAAGACAACAGTTAAAGATGATCAGATCCACAGACCTAGCAGCTGCAGTAGCTTTCAAATGTCTAAACTGCTACAACAGGAAGCCAGCCAAAGAGCTGTCCATTTAGAAATAAAACAAACTTATCCTTTTGATTTCTTTCTCATTGTTTGGAATGCTGCAATCTTGTGGAATGCTCTCTAGGTCTGGTAGAGGTGTACTTGCCTTTTGGGGTTTTAGGAGAAAGGAGTTTAAGCTCCTAATGCTCCCCCATATTTAGATTTATAGCTGAATCATTTATAACATTAAATAACAGCAACAAGTAAAAGGCTATTAAAAAAAGAGCATTTGATACTGTGGTATGTAGAGGTAAAATGGCATGATATCTGGGATTTGCTTTAAAATATTTCAGCAAGGGGGAAAAGGAGATGATAGATGAAGGAAATGACAAAATCCAGATAGTGACTTAATTTGGGTAGTGAGTAGAGGGGGGTTCATTGTATTATCTCTCTACATTTCTGCATGTTTGAATTTTTTTCTTTTTAAGTGTTACTTTATTGCAAAAACAATTTTAAATTAAGAATAGAAATTTGGACAAATAGTGCCCATAGTCCTGAATCGTTCTTCAGAACTGCAGGATGTATTCCATTGGTTTCACTTTAGACTTGTGTCCTTAATATTGGCTCTCAGCTTTGATTTCAGTTGTTTCCTTAAAAAAAAAAAATGCTTTCAGAAAGTCAACTGGACCTGTGGCCCAGACCACTGAAACAAAGCCAGAAACGTCAGGAGGTTCTTGACTTCACATCTCATCTCTAAGCTTCTTTTCTTGGTAGGGGTATCTTGCTTTCTGCTTGTGTTGGACATGTGTTGCTTTTGCTGTCCAGCATCTACCCTGCTTTCTGTGATAACAATTCCTGAATGTTCATTTGGGGATCCACCCCAACCCTACTCTCAGTCTATGAAGAAGCTGATTCTACCTCTGAATTTGGAAGTGGAGTTTAAGATCAAAACCAAGTCAATCATTGCGTCCCATACCCCCAGTCACTGATTGGTTCATAGATGGGCACATAACCTGAGTCAGGCCAATCAGGGCTAAGGAGGTTCACGTCTTAGACTAGTGTTTGTGCTATTGAGAACTAAACTCTATTTCCTGCTGGAAATATTGGATTTGGTGTTAGGTTGATGTGTTCTTGTAGTTCCTTGAAACCATCATCTATAGCTTGACAATGAATCAAATACAGCAGAAGGTAGCCATATAACCACTAAAGGTGAAAAGAAAACAGGTTCTAATGACATCATGTGAGCCCTGACCAGCTGCCCTCAAAGATTGCCCCTGGACTTTCAGTTATGTGTGCCAATAAATTACATGAAGAGCTCTGACTGATCCATAGCTTAATCATTCCCTTTTGTAATTAAGCCACACGGTACAGTCAAATGACTTGACAACATAGTACTTTCTAAGGTTTGCACTCCAAAGGAAAAGCATAAACTTAAAGCACAATTCTTATTTATCAAAATACATGAATGAGTTCTGGAAATGTGCTTCATAGCCATTACATTCTGTGGTTAATTTAACCAACATCGCATGCCTATATTGTGACTGTGCTAAGTGCTGATTCCTGCAAGATCAAGGCAGCTCAGCAATGGAAAATAAAATCAGTCCCTAAATGTTTCAGTTTGCTCAGTTGAC
This sequence comes from Galeopterus variegatus, assembly GCF_000696425.1. Lineage (NCBI taxonomy): Eukaryota > Metazoa > Chordata > Mammalia > Dermoptera > Cynocephalidae > Galeopterus > Galeopterus variegatus. The sequence continues at coordinate 443,949 of NW_007726501.1, forward strand.
ATATCTAGCTCTCTTTGAAATTTTAATAGCAAAACATTCTAAAAGCATTTCAGTAACATAACTCTTACTGGCCCAACTCCCTCCTGGATGATTGGGGGTCCAGGTGATTTCTATTCTGGGATTTTAAGAACAGGAGTGGGAATTTGAGCAAGGCATCCACTGGCTGCTAAGCCTAGAAACAAGGAAGATCCCAAGGATAGCTTCCAGAAAGAAAGCTGAGGCCAAGTGACAGAGTCCCAACAAAACAACAATATGAGGGGAACGTGCATAGGGTGAGACAGAAATAAGTGGGAGACAATGGAGAAATTAGGAGCAGCTAGCTGGAACAGAAGATATAAGGAGATGGAAAGCTCTGAGACCCTAGTTATTACATCTTTTTCTTTTTTTTTTTCCTTTTTGTCTCTTTTTTACTGACCGGTAATGGGATCGCAACCCTCGGTGTTGCGCCCGCACCGCGCTCAGCCAGTGAGTGGGAATCAGTCTCCACATGGGATCCGAACCCTCGGCGGGAGTGCCACCGCACTCCCAAGCGGCACACTCTCCAGTGCGCCACTGGGCCGGCCCTTACATCTTCAATCAACACCTGGGAAAGAGCTGTGGTGATGCCAAGTTACTTCAGACAAACAGTAGAAAAATATTGGAGAGCTGCCTTCAATTTTTACTACTTTAGTGAAAAAAATTCACTCATCTAAATAAAAATCAAAGGACATCAGGAAGAGAAAGAAAACCTGGGGATTTCTTATCCTGTTACAAGCTTTTGCTTCTTTAGATTGTGAGATAGAAATGGCAAATTAGCAATGAACATCCATTCCAACTTCCTTCCAGTACTGCCAAAGCTAGAAAGCTAAAAACTACATTTCCCAGCATTCCCTTGTGGCAAGAGTTCTGGATCAGGACCTGCCAATTAGATGCAATCATGTGAGATCTGACAGGTAGAAGAGAGGTGAGGGCAATCATCCTGCTGCCTTCTCTGTTGCTGCTGGCAAGTACAGTTGAGGAGGGGCGATAGATATTGGGTTTTTTCTGCAGCAGAGTTCCAGTGTCCAGTTGCTAGTTTTGTGAGGCTATTATGAGCTCTGAATTCTACAGTTCCATGGCAGCCTTCTGATTTCCCACCTTCCCGATCAAGTAGCAGCTTAAATTTCAGGCCAGTTTAGCAGTATTATTCTGGGAATCAATCCTGCAAGCCCAATCTTGAGCTCACTACTCCAATTTTATAAGGACCCAACCTAGAGCTCACTACTCCAATTTTATAACGACAACTTTCTATATTTAAATCTCTTTCTTCTTTAAAGAGCTAGAATTGTTTCTGCATCCTGAAACTAAACCTTGACACATTCTACTTCCTAGAGCATTACAGATTTGTGATGATAAGCACATCAGGCCAAAGATGCAACCTATTTACAAGGCGGTGTCATTTGGGCACAAAAAATAGTATTTATAAAAGAAAAAGCACTGGGGTGCGCACAAGTGACCAAAGTGGCGAACATGTAAATCTCTGCTGCAGCCAACAGTGAGATTTGTGTTATTGTCCTCAGGTAGACAGGTTTCCACGGGCCAAACTTCCGTAATGCCAAGCCATTCACTTAGCAGTGTTAGCCAAGTTAATGAGGTCACTGGTACTCACTTGTTGTCATTTCCCCATTGTAGGCACTTAGGCCCAATGTGAAACATTAATGAATTGAATAGGTCACCAGATACAGTAGTCTGGTCAAGATGGAGCTGTTTGTAAAAGGTTATGGATCAAAGTAAAATCCTCATTTGTCACAGAGCCAGGGAGGTAATACTCTTCCCTTAGCCACAGATCCCTCTATACTTTTCTGAGAAAAATGTTATAGAAACCTGGATCACAATGTTATGAGAAAGCATTACCAACTATAATATGCAGACCACTACCTATTTCTCTCATTAAAAGCACAGGAAAGAATAAAAACCATAAAATGCTATCCTAGGAAAAGCAAGCTCTTGAAAGTAAATATGGCAGTGGAGAAGGCGACTCAGCTAAAATTTGGTATTCGTAAGGATTTGATTCAAAACCTTTATCATTTTTCAGCACTGCAAGCATGAGCCAGAAGGCTTCCGCCCCCTCCCCCCCAATGCAGTCAGGATAGGAACTCCAGCTCTGTCCAGTGTTTAGCACTACCTCTTTTGTGGGTGATAGACCCCCAAAAGATCGGGAATCCAGATCCCAGGGTGCTGCCCATGGCACTCTCAGGTTCACTCTGGCAAATTCCAAATGTAGAATCTACCTGCAAGCTGCAGTGGCCTTTGAAAAATTGAAAGTCAGAGAGACTTGAGGAATAAATCAAATATTATGATTATTTATTGCTTGTGAATAATTTTTAAAATGCATTTTACATATGGAGATTGTGCAAAAATCATTCATTTGCATTTTCACTAATATGTAAACATTTTAGTCATTATGCATATGCTAGTAGTACAAATAATTTGATTTATGTCTTGTTTTAAGGTAAGTTTATCTACTTTTCATTTGCGAGAATCTTAGGAAAAGAGGCATTACAAAAGAGAAAACAGCTACAAAACTCTCCACTTTAGTCACTAATGACTGAAAAGCTAGTAAGGTAGCCTGAATTTTTATTGTTTAGGTCTTCTAAATGTCTATCCCCTTATAAGTAACTCTGCTTTATTAAAATAATTGTTTCACATAGCATTTCTGCAACAAGATAGCATGGCAATAAAGCCCAAATCTATATTCTACCACTCTGTACATGTGTTTTCCCACTAAACTATCATTATTGATCTAGTTATAAAGATGTAAGCAAGAAATTTAAAATGTAAGCATACCTTAGGGGTAAAAAGCTACCAAAAACAAAACAACGGGTACAGGGCCACATGTGTGATTATAAGCACTTTAGAATATATTGTTCTGCAGCCATAAAATTAATTCTTGACACATGTGTGTCTGTGCGCAAAATGTATTTACACACAGTACCAATATTTGAAGACATAGTCAGATTAGAACATTTTATATAATACAACAAACTTATTAGCTGTTCTTTTATGAATGTTAACTTTACAAACCAGGAAGCAGCTAAAATAACTACCAAACACTCACAACTCTTTATTTCAAAATATATAATAAAAGAGCTTGAAGTTTGCGTCACTGTTTGTCACCCATGTGTATATCAGACCTTGCAAGTGATTCTGCAGTTGCTGCACAGTGGGAGTCTCCAGGCCTGTTAGACATCTGACTCCTGTGCTCTGCAACAGATCTAACTCCCGCACCCAGCAGAGCTCAGGGTCATTCTTAGGTCACGGTGGTTAAAGACGGCTGTCAATTCACTGCTTGGGCTAGGTTTCAAGTCTCCTTTATTTGTTATATTGATGATTCCTAGTGATAGCTTAGGAAATTAACCATAACATCCATATGCATCTCAATGATGTGTTTTGAAGCACCAAAGTGACTGTATTAAAAGCTCAGTGTGCTACATTTGAAAGTCTGTTAGCCTTTGAAAGCTAAGAACTGGAACAAATATACTTTTATCTGAATAAACAGTTATGGTTCTATGCTGCCTTGCAAATTTAAAAAGGGAGGGAGGGGTTGTAATAAAACAGGTTGAAACTAGCTGATCCTGCCTTTTCTCAGTGCAAAGGTAATTATTATTCAGTCGAAAAATATGCAGTGAAAAAGAGTAATTGCATAAGAAGACGTTATAATCCTGAGAGTATCCACCTGGTGTTTTTATTTTGATGAATACCCTTTTGGATCCCCATGCCTGTGCAACTTAATTTTTGTCACAATTCTCTATGGCTAAGGAGAAAGACGGGACTTAATTGTAAATTTGTGCATGCTTTATTGCCAATGCAATGGCATGAACACATTTAACAGGATTGTCATTCCATTTAATTACTCTGATTTTGACATGAACCTATCACAGATAAAATTGATGGCATGAGTTACAAGGACCATAAAAAAAATCACTGCTTTCTCTTCTAGGAGTGAGTATTGAGGTGTTCTTCCATAATTTCTATGACTATGTGCATTAGGTAAAGGAAAAAAATAAGGCCCAGCAAAAGGATAGCCATCCTCAAATTGTCCCCCTCCAAGTAGTTATGCTTATGATATGACAATGATGCATGATCATTTTTTTGTTTGTTTTTTAGCTTAGCTGGGTTAGATCTGTGACATCTAAAGAAAAGCAACAAACAAATGAATAAGTAGGGAGGTGGACACAAATAGAGAAAAGCACTCTCCCAAATTAACTTGTGTTAATTTCTATTATATTTGCTATTTCTCAGTTTTTTCTCAGTGATATTTAAAGGTACTCATTATACTTTTGCTTGAGACAGGTGAAAAAAACTCAGGAGCTGGATGCTAAGCTCAGGATTTGTGCAGATGGACAGTAGGGATGACAGGACTTATGGTAATAGTTGGTCATTGCCAGAAATTTGGAACTGGCAGTTAAGAAGAAGCCAGCAGCTCTATTCAAGTTAGAGAGTGGTGGTGTGGTGCCTGGCATCCTGGTATGTGTAGCCAAATGTAAATGTGCCAGATATTGGCTGGAAGAGCTTAAAGTACTGGCTTTCTCTTCTACAGGTTGAAGGAAGGAAGAGCTTTAGCAGCACAGCATCAATGTTTTATGTAGTAACATTAATCTGTCTGCTACTTCAGTTCATTTTCCACATTCTGGTTTATGACTCACTAAAAAAAGAAGCTAGTGTCTTCTTAAAATGTCTCCATAAGCTTCACTCCCCTGACCACAGGAAAAATTTCTAAATTTCTAAATACATCTATAAGTGAATCACTCAAATAGATGATGAACCAAAGCATCTCCTTTTTTGGTCTTTAAACTTGAAACTGTCATTGAAAATAAGTTCATATTTATTTGGCTACTGATCAAGTGGAAATTTTCAATAAAAATATTCTGCCATGTGGTTCCATCCCAGGCTTCTTTTGCCTTTCAATCAAGAAATGGTTTTATGCTATACCAATAGGGTGAGATATTCAGAGAATTAAATCAATAGACTATAAATTATACGTAAAAGAAAACATCAGGTCACTACTCTGACACAACAGATTTATTACTAAAGTAGGTAACTCCATAGCAATCTGATACATTAGTTTTTATAAAGTAAGAGACAGGGAGAGATCAATGATAACTTTGGCTTACTGTTGCTTTTAATGGTTCATTTATAATAGCTACTTATCTCCTATTATTTTAGCTTGCTATACTAATGTCAAGCCAAGAAAAAAAGATAATCACTATTATGGGAATATATATTTAATTCATGTCTGACTGACTATTCTTTAATCTGATTCATGTATTTGTAGAGTGGCCAGAAATACTGTAAAATGCATAGTGATTCTTAGATACACATAAAAACCCCATTATACAGTCTACATCAGATTTAGAGTTCAAAAAATCTGACAGTTTCGGCTGTGCTCTCATAGGCATGTTATTATATGAACAACCACATTGCAGGGCCCACCCATAGCCCACCAGCTCAAACCTGCCTGATGCTATCTGCTTCAAGGATAATAGCTGGAATCCTAAATGGACCCTGTAGGCTCACTATGTTTCCTGGAGACTATTATCTTTGCAAATAAAAAGCATATTTCTGCTCTACACATGCACATGGACCCACACTCCATTCATGGATTCTCTGCAGTCACTTTGCCATTATTGAATAATTATTACTCTGATTTCAGTGGAGGTGTGATACAGTCTTTCAAAGGCCATTTCAAGTGAAGGAGGAATAAACTCACCTATTTTCTTCCACAAGGCTGAATAAGGGGGTCCTCACCAACCAACCCCCCCAGGTATTTTATTCTGGGGAAACTGGGACTAAATAAATATTAAAGGGGATAGGGAGTTATTGAATTAGGGAAGGAAGGTTCTCACCCACCACCACCATGGTGAAATGGCAAGTAAGGAGATCCACACATCCGAATGGCACTATTGGTGCTGTACATGCAATTTCACTCTAAAAGTAATGGTTATACTCTACACTCTCCATAAGGGCTAGAATTAATAAGATTGGCAATACCAAGTGCTAGGGAGAATATGGAGTAATAGGAACAACGTATTGATGGTGAGAGTATAACTGGTACAATGGCTTTAGAAAACTGTTTGGCAGCATCTGTGAAAGCTAAACATATTCCTAGCCTATGACCTAACAAGCCTATGACCTTCAGAATATAGCCAAGAGATATGAATGCATATTCTCACCAAAAGACACCAGCAAGAATGTTCATAAAAGGTTTACTCAAAATAACCAAAAATGAGAAAAAACCCAAATGTCATCACAGTAGAATAGATAAATGAAACATGGTATATTTATACAGTGGAATACTACACATATTTTTAAAAGGACAAGGTATTATTACTCGCTGTATTAGTCCGTTTCTGTTGTTTATAATAAAATACACAGAACTGGGTAATTTATAAGAAAATGAAATTTATTGCTTACAGTTTTGAAGGCTAGGAAGTCACAGTTCAGGGAACACATCTGGTGAGGGTCTTCGTGGTGGTGACAGCGATGGCAGAGTATCACATGCAAAATGGTGGAGCAGAGAGAGGGACTCTCTGCTCTCTTCTTTTAAAGCCCTCAGAACCACAACCCTGGCCACCAGTTTTAATCCATTCACTACTGCACGGTCCTACAATGCAATCACCTCTTCAAGGCTCCACTTTTCAATTACCGTAATAGGATTTCCCACTCTCTTAATAGTCATAGTGGGTCTCAAGTTTCTAATACATAAAACTTTGGGAACACAATTCAAGCTTCAGTGAGTTTTGGGGGACATAATTCAATCCACTACACTAGCTATAACATGAACGAATCTTACAGACATTACACTAAGCTAAAAAACAAGCCATTACCTACTATATGACTCCATTGATATAAAATACAAAAACAGGAAAACTAATCCAATGGTAGAAGTCAGAATAGTGGGGGTGGGGAGACTCACTGGAAAAGAGCATGAGAAAACCTTCTGAGGTGCTAGAGAAGTTCTATATCTTGATCTAGGTGACAATTATACAAGTATGAACCTTAAAAGCATTATAGTCAGACACAAAGTCTGTGAAAACACAAACTTCACATTTTGGAAAAGGCAGAACTATAGGGTTAAAAACAGATCAGTGGTTGCCAGGAGTTTTGGGTAGGAGGGAACTGACTGCAAAGGGGCACAAGGAAACTTTTTGGAACAATGGAAATTGCCTATATCTTGACTGTCGTGGTGGTTATGCGACTGCATTCAGTTATCAACACTCATCAAACTACACATTTAAAAAGGCTGAACTGGGGCCAGCCCGGTGGCGCACTGCTACAGTGCGCCGCTTAGGAGCGCGGCGGCACTCCCGCCAAGGGTTCGGATCCCACATACAGACCGGTTCCCGCTCACTGGCTGAGCGAGGTGCGGGTGCAACACTGAGGGCTGCAATCCCGTTGCCGGACACGAAAAAAGACAAAAAAATAATAATAAAATAAAAATAAAAAGGTTGAACTGTATTATAGCTAAGCTATAATTCATTACCTACTTAAAAATATTCAACAATCTGTACACTTAACACTAGTGTACTTTATGCACTTACTGTATGTGTGTTATATGTCAATAAAAAAAGCTTTAAAAGTTTCCATGTAGAGTTTAAATGGGTTTTAAAACATGCATTCCCATCCTAACTATGCTACTGATTTACTATGTTATATACTTTAATTGTTGCTACTGGATAGATATATAGAAAGTGTTAAGTCTGGAATGGGCCCTGAGGGTCACATCATTTCACCTTGATCCAGAGAGGAGAAATGATCTATGAAATGTCACACAGCTAATCAGTGGTGCAGCCAGAAACAAAAACCTACAACATCTGACTCTCAGACTCTAGTTCAATTTCTAGTTCAAGGGAGATTTAAAAAAAAAAAAAAAAAAAAAAAGAAAAACTGATAATTTGGCACTACATAAGCAGCACATTTTCAAACAGGTTTGTAGCACTGGGCCTGTTTGCACATATTTAAATTAGAAATTTGCAAAGTACCTTGAGCTATTTAAGCAGCTTTACCTGACTGATCTGAGGTATCAGAGATCCCTTGATATAGCAATTTACCGTAAAATGTAGATCATGGCAGCCCACATACAGGGGGTTCTAACTCAAAATCAAATCTTGGCATATCTTCTACCTTTCCCTGTCTGGGGACATTTCCAATATCACTTAGTCAGTCATGCAAAGTACCTAAACTGTTCTACTACTGAGAGAGATATTTTAGGGTACAATTTAGATTATATGACCCCCTTAATTAACTCCTCTGAAAATGTTGTTCCTCTGCAACAAAGTCAACTTCTTTAAGTGCGCACATACAGAAACACCCTAGGTCATAACAAATCTTATGCAAGTGTTCCTATGCCATACAGTTCCCAGCAATGTTCTCACAAATGCACACACGAGCAGTTATGCCATTCTTCTTCCCTAAAATTGAGACATTGAGGAAATGCTAAATCAGTGCCCTCTAGGTTCCCTTTCTGTGCTCTGTTGCTACCTAGATGACCTTTTGACCCTTCCATCCCCTCCCACCCCCAATAAGACTCAAACACCAACTTCTCTCTGACCTCCACCCCCTGTCAAAACAGAAAAGACTCTAGTATCACCTATTTACACTTTTTGATTGACTGGTTACACTTTAGTTTCAAGAAGCTTTAGTCAGTATGTTAATTCAAGCAACATTTACATTTTAAGACATTTTACCCTTCATTGTATAATGAAAAGCCATTGATTCTCCACTAAAGAATTTTGAGCCTCAATTTAACTTCAGTAAGCAAGTGAGAAAATATTTTGGAAACAAGGAAGAACTTGAAATCACACTTTTGTGTTCCTTGCCTTGGGGAGTCATGAACCACATTAGAAATGCTGAGAAGCTACAGAAACAATCCAAAGAATCATTTGCTCATTTATACACTCATTCATGCATTCAGCAAACATTTACCAAGTGCCTACATGTGCCAGGTATTGTACGAGGCAGAGAGAATCAAAGATTAATAAGATATAGTTTCTATCCTGGAGCAGTTTACAAAGAGTCACAAACAGGTTAAAAATATCTGAAGTCCAAAAGTGAGAAGTGCTTTGATGAATAGAAAATGCTAAAGGAGGAGAGCAGAGCAGGGATTTACTCCTCCTGGGGAGAGTCAGAGCCAGTTTCATAAAGACATACCTGTGATCTCAGCTTCAAGGAATTTGACAGGTTGAAAGGCAAGGAAAGGGTCAAAGTGGTTCCCCAAACTTTCAGCCAAATATGAGGGGAGATGGGAGGAAAATGGATTCTTTCCTTTTTTGTTTAGAGGGAGTTTAAAGCAGAAGAGGCTAATTCCAAGCCCAGTGTCTCCTGTAGCCACAAAGAAAAAGGTCTGTGGGCAGCAGCTGGGCCTCTTTTTTTGGAGAGGCCAGTTGATGACAAGGCTTGCCAAGACGCCCTCACCCACTTACAGGGGAAGACAGGTGTGAGCATTTTCATGCAACTCTAAGCTCAGCCTACACTCCTCAAAAAGCTATTTTTGCATTAGAATATGTCAGTGGAACATAAATTTTATCCATATCCTATAAAAGATATCATTTGTTTTTGCTCTGTTTTTGGCCTGAGAGTTTCAAAGCCTTTGTTGGTGTGGAATTTAGGACAATAAAGATTTGTAACCAAATAATGTCCTTGCATCAAAATAGCTCCCTTCTATCCAGGGAAAAATTAGAAGGAGGTCTACCTAGCTGTACCAGTTAAAGGCTTATTTCTGGAAGCTTGCTGGATGCAGAGAAGCTCCCATTCTGTTGTCCCCAAATTCTAACAAAACCAGTGTGTCACCACAAGCCCCAGAACTGCCCTGAACCTATGTTTGGCACAATTTCTTAGCCTAAGCAATTCTCTTAGATCTTTAACCCTCCCTTGCCCCAAAATGTGCAGATGAATAGGTTACACTTGAAGCATATTTGGTATTTTTTTAGTCAGTGTCTAATATTTTTGTATCACACCCATGTTTCCTGGAGTTCTAAAACACAGTCCTCAAACCACTATCTTATTCCAAACTCTGAAAATGTAGTAATAAATATTCATTCTTTCAACAGCATTTATCCAACACTGAGGTGGAGGGTTAGTTATCCCCCAGTGCCCATTCTCTCCTTCCATTTTAGCTGGGCTTGTGGCCACCCACCCAGACTCGGTGTTTCTTAGTATCCTTCGCAGCTAGTTGTGGCCATGTGACTAAGCTAATCAGAACAGAATGTGAGTGGAAGTGATGTGTGCAGTTTACAAGTCACTAACTTTATAGGACATTGCTTGCCCTCCACTTTGCTCTATTCCTCCTCCTAAAATTGGAAGGGGAATGTGGAGGTGACATAGCTTCAACCATGCAGACAAGACCTAGGGAATGTCAGCACAATGGAAGAAACCCAGATTCCGAATAACCTCATGGTGCTAAGGCACCCCACTAGTCCGGGCTCTTCCATTCCTCTGAAATTTTAAGTTTTCATTCAACCTCAGCCATATTTAAGCCACTTTATATTTTCAGGTCTCTTTGTTACAGCAGCTTAGCTGAACCTTAGCTAACATAAACATTCAGTGTCTATCAAGCATTGGGGAAACACAAAGTGGTGAATAGATAGAAAGGCTCCCAGGATATAGGTTGCGTATAGTTAGGAGAGACTAACAAAAAATGTAAAAATAAATTTTCAGACTTTAGTAAGTATGTTAAAGAAACAAAGAGGGAGCTGAGGCAGAAAATAACAGAGAAGGATCCGTTTTGAGGAGGAGGAGACCACTCCAGGTTGCAAGGTCTGTGGGGCAAGAAATACCTGTGTTTCTTTGGACGAAACTCAAGAAAGCAGGTGAACAATGTGGCATCAAGAAGAAAGGCTTTCCTAAAGAGAGACATATATACATATAATTGCATAGACACATTCAACAACGCTATGGGTAAATTAGCTTTAGTTTTACAGTTGTTCCTGACTCTACTTTCTTTTTTAAACCAGCACTTCTTCTAGTCTCTCACATATCAAAGCATCAGATCTAAAAAACCAGATCTAAAAAAACCATAAGAACTCTGTCTGACTTGGTAGCATCCTTAGACTCCACCTACAGAGTTTTCCCAAAGGCAGATTCCCTTTTTCCTAAGCACACAGTGTCTCCCAGGGCCATTTCCAATGATCTCAGCCTCTCTTTTCAACCCTTCTGACTCACAAAAACTTGGAAAGACCCAACTTTATCTAATTTTTACCCTCTTCTCTTTCCATTCTCTTGACTTCCACAAACTGGGGTCATAACGTTTATGTTAACATTTCCCAGACCCCTTGCCTTGTCCTGTAAATGTCATCATAAAACCTTAGCAGTTGAACCAAATCACATGCTGATTACATGGACCCAACCAGAACTAAAGGCTTACTCTCAAGCTGCACATTTTGGGGAGAAATGAATGTTACCTTTAATTACTCTACAGGATTTTTTTTATAATAAAACCCTTAAAGTTTAAACATCTAACTAAATTCTACTAAAGATATTATTATGTAATACAACATAAATTAGGTAATAGGTTATTTGTTCTACAATGAATTGTAAACTCTTTGAAAGGGGATGGTATTTTCTATCCATAAAATTTTACATCATCCTTTAATGAGTGTTTTAATTAATGAAGCAGCAAAGTAATGAGACAGAATTCGAATATGAGGCAGCAAGATAGAAACCAGAATAAGGGGATGAGAGCAGAAATTCCAAGTGGGGGGAGGGATGGAGTTGGCGTGGGTCAGGAAGAGGTGAAGCCAGGAGAAATTCCCAGAGCCAGAAGAGCAAATCTACGGGCAAATCAAAGGCACCTGCTGCTGACAGGTACCAAACCACACACCTCACACAATTATAGATGCTCAATCAGGGACCCGATGGATGCTTTCATGTCATTCTCAAATAAGAATGAAAAAATTATATAGAGAGAGAAGATGAGAAAGAGGGAAGGTAAGCAAAAAAGGAAAAGAAAAATCTGGTCAGTTAAACCAGTTAGGGGAAAGACTACACAATGTTATTGAGTGCTCAAGAGCCAAACTGCTCAGTTTAAAGTGGGCTTTGACATTTTCTGGCTGGGCAACCTCCTACCCTTAGTTTTCTCTTCTGTAAAATGGGGATTATATTAGTAATTTAAATGAGTCAATCCATATAAAGTGCTTAGCACAGTGCCTAGCACAATATAAGTAACCAACCAGTGTCAGCTACTCTTGTACACATAGGCTCAACCCCAGAAGGATAAATACTCAAGGTGGTAAGATAGGAAGGTTATAAAATAAAATAGAGAGTAAATTCTGTTCTCCAACGCGATTAGACAAATTTGGGTTTTCTTGGTGGACAAAGAAAAGGGCCATCTTTGGTTCTTTTTATGTACTTGTGTAAGTTCAACAAGGCAAAGAGGATGTGCATTAAAACAGTCCAAAACTGGAGAAGGAAAGAAAATGGAATGTGAAGAAGCTGCCATCTGGCCCATCTTCTACAAATACTTTCTAAATCATACAGTCCAGCTCTCCTCCCACAATTCCAGGTCACAGCCACAGGCCCTAAAAAATTTCAAAGCACCATTATTTGATATATCATGCAGTACAAGTATGAGGATTCTTAGCTGCGTGAGACAGAAACTGACCATTGGTGTACTAATTGAAACAGAAACATATGGGTAGCTCAGAAAATTGCTGGAAAGACTAGAAATCAAGTTTGATAAGTGGAAAGCTTGCCAGCCAAAGCTAATTGTTGCCACAGAGCCATTCTGGTGAGGAGACAACTGCCCCTGCCCCAAGCCATCTCTAGCACCTTCACCTGGCTGTGCTGGAAATAGGTGAGGCTACCGAGATGGTCTTCTCAGATTCTGAATGAGAAATTCCCTAAACACAAAAGGTTCAGATGGTAGGCAATCGAGAGAGAGAGAGAGAAAGAGAGAGAGAGAGAAGAAAAGAAAAATATCTGGTTCAATAAGTAGTGGTATATCCAATGTTTTAACCAAGCATTAAATAAAATCATGCCACATAAACACACAAAAAATGTTTGATATACCATTAAGTGAAAAAAAAGTAGAATTCAAAATTGTGGGCACATAATAATTTCTGCTAAATAAAAGCACACACAGGGACAAAGACTGGACTGTAGAAAACAGCTATACTTGGGGGAATGTGATGGTAGCTGAATATATTTTCCTTATTGTCTATAGTAATTGTATATTTTTAATATTATAGAAACATGCTATTTCACCACTGGGTTGTCAGTATTGCAAGTAAGTCATTGTTATTCTGAGAGCTTCAATTCTGTCTCCCCCCTAGAAAATAAACTTTTTTCTATGCATGTATCTGGTTATATATTTTTATTTTACAAAACTAAGATCATTCATATTATATAGATAGATAGATTTACAACAACCTAACACCAGGCTTCTAAAATATAAACATATTTTAAATCTGTAATTAAATTAAGATTAGTCTTAATTACATCATTATCCTTGCATTCAAAGATATGAGACTTCAACATGTGATGACTAAATGCATAGCCTGCAAATTCCAACTTTGTTAATCACTCATTGTGTAATGGTGAGGAACTTACAGAACTTCCCTAAGCCTCAGTTTTTCCATCTATAAATGGGAATAAAAAAACTCATAAGGTTTGCTATGAGGGATAACTGAGATAATGCATATAAAACTCTTGGTATCTAGTACCAAGAAAGTATTCAATAAATGTTAACATAGAAAAATAAGTTGTTGGGGCTGGCCAGTTAGCTCAGTTGGTTAGAACATGGTGTTAGAACACCAAGGTCAAGGGTTTGGATCTCCTTTCCAGCCAAACACCAAAAAAAAAAAAAATTTTTTTTTTTTCCTTTGTGTCTTTTTTTTTCGTGACCGGCAACGGATCGCAACCCTCAGTGTCGCGCCTGTACTGGACCGGGACCGGCAACGGGATCGCAGCCCTCGGTGTTGCCGTCGCACCTCGCTCAGCCAGTGAGCGGCTGGTCTGTATGTGGGATCCGAACCCTCGGCGGGAGCGCCACCGCGCTTCCCAAGCGGCGCACTGTAGCAGTGCGCCACCGGGCCGGCCCCCCCCCAAATTTTTTTAACAACAACAATAATAATAATAAGTTGTTACAATTTGCTAAAGTCTGGATCAATCTCACAGAGGGAGCATTTTTTGCATAAGGTGATGAATTGCAAGTTAAGTACTTAATGTTCTATAGGGAATACATCAGTGAAGCCAGAATGTCCTCAACTTCTATGGTGCCTGAATCAAGCAGTGACCAGGGAGCTAACATGCCATCTGAGTGGCTTGGGCAGGGCAATTAAGAAGCATGGCTGTCTTGATTTTGTCTCTGCCTCTCTGGCAAACCATGTAATGAATTTCTGAAATGGAAGAGAGAAAATGAATCAGCAAGTTTTTTTTTTACCCATGGGGCAGGAGAGATCTGAGCTGCTACCCTTTCTGTAGGGTTCATGGAGGTGAGAAGGAAGGAAGAAACCCTTTGGCCAAATACCTAGTTATTCAAACCTCCTTATTCTTAAAAACTTTTAGATCTTCAGTATTCAATTATTACTGTAATTACTATTACTAATATTATTATTATATCTAGCATGGAATTAATTTTGCCTGTTATTATTAATATATACTTAAGTGTATATGAAAAACATAAGTAAATATTTTTTCTTGCCACTATTGCTGCTAACACCCTTCTGGCCTCAGTTTCTTCACCTGAAAGATGGAGAAACCAGATTAGATGACTTCTGTCTCTTCTTAGATTCTGTGATTCTATATATAACTAAGTAATGTCTGTAATTATGCTAAGTCCTTCATCATTTATGACAGTTCACTTAGGAAAGTTTGAAAAGTGGGAGGAAGCAGCAGCATGATCTTCTACACACAACTCAGTCTGACTTTGTGTCAAGTGAGTTCTGAGAATGACTGGCTTCTAAAGACTTGCTCTATTTAGGCCTCATAATATATTCCTTCAAATTCTTGTTGAACCTGGTTTTTCTGGTTATTGTTAGTCAAGAAGTGTTAAGTTGTAAACTATGAGGATTAACCCTTTGGGGTGAAGATAAATTATTCTTTTCTATTTTTCTTTAAATATAAATTGTGACTAGATCTGCAGAATGCAAAATATCCAAATGAAAACTGGGGAGTGGAAAATCATGGTTCCAACCATGTGGATGCCAGCTTTCATAGAGATGAAACATTTGTACTTTATATTGAATATTATGATTTTTGTCAACATTAAGCATGCCACAGACATCTGTGAATATAAAGAGTGTCTTTCTTCTCCCTTAAATAATTCCTGCAATTAGTGTCAGTTATAAGGGGAAAAGTCTTCTTTTGTTAAATTAGTTCTCTCTTTGACTTTATTTTTAAATTTGACCTCTCTCTTTAGGTTTGTTTTCGGTCAAGTATTTGTCATTTGTTTATTTCCCCAAGAATGTATAGCCACAGTTTGCATATGTGTCTGACGTTAAATAGTCAGTTTGTCCAGCTCTCTAATTTTTTACCAGTGAGCAACTACCCACTATAGTATGCCACCTGTATCAAAACATGACAGCCTGGTAACTCCTGTAAAGGACTTATGCCCAGTCCTGTAGTTGGCCCTGTGGAGAAACACTGCAATGAAGTGGATAGGAGTTTAGGCTGTGGATTCAGTGGATGAGTTACTTAACATCTTGGACTCCTCCTTTTCCTCATCTGTAAAATCAGAATAATAAAAATAACTCCTGCTTCTCCTGCTTGGGCTGTGTAAGGAATACTATGTAAAGTATTTGGCATAGGGCTTGGCTCAGATTAATCCTGAATCAAATTTTCACAATACTGAAAAACCACATAAATTTTAGAGAACAACTTAAAAGTCAACAAGAACAGTCACCTTATTTTATAATTTAAGAATCTGAAAGCATAGAACGCTTAAGTATCCCATCCAAGTTCAAACTGTGAATGAGGAAAGACTAAACACAGGTGTTCTGAATTCCAGTTCAGCGCTCTTTCCCCTATTGTTACTGTTCTCCGCCTTATTGGAAGTCAAGGTCCCTGCCCTCAAAAAGCTTGAGGTCCGTTTGAGGAGTCAAGTTTAACACATACAGATAGTGTAGTTCACACTCCCTGTTAGGTGTGTATATTGCAAAGCTTCCTGTGTGAAAGGTGGAGTTGTTAGAAAGGGCTCAGCAGAGAGAGTGGGAAGTAATACAGGAAACTTTCTAGAAAGAAGTGAGACTTGGGGCAAGGCTTTAAGGCAGAGTTGGACGCGCAAATGAATGAGAGGACGTTTGAGATGCAAGGCAAGTATGTTTCCCTGAACATCCACTGTCTGGAAACTTCCACCCATCACACCTGCAACCCCCACCCCACTATTTAAAACAACTGAGTTGAACTAGAAGGGGAATGACTTTGTTACTAAATTAAGTACATTCTGAAGATATCTGGGGAAGGAAGCAGGCAGGGAGTCAAATCTTCCTCCCCCTTAAAATTCTTAAAAGGATCGATGAGGGGGTCAGGCCTCTGATCTTAAAAATATGTCCTCAGGGGAAGACATGTGCAGCCTTCTTCACCCTGGGACGAAGTCCTGAGGCCATCTCCGGGAGGAGTCAGGGAGCAGCGCACGGCCGCTCCTCAGGAGCACCTGCAAGCAGGCTGTGCTGGCGGGAAAAGAATGAGGACACTCGAGGCCTTGAGGTCCCTTGAGACGCGCGGGGCTGTTTGCAGCCTCGGCGGGCGTGCCCCGACTCACTTTCCATTCACTGCAAGGTCCCCAAGGGTGCGGGCCCGTCAACGCGCGGGCTCAGGCCGGCCCCGACAGCGACGCGGGGACCGCGGCAAGGGCCCGGGTGCTGCCGCCTTAGTGCGTGGGGCCCCGGAGAGACGAGAGCGGGAG
>NW_007726501.1:461265-468801 GCF_000696425.1 Galeopterus variegatus
GCAAATTCCCGTTCATACTTTAGCAGAACCCTGCTGCGAATGTTTGGGGAGGGGGGGGGGGTCCTACGATTGCAAATCTTTGCTTTCTGCATTCTCGTAATGGTTCTGTGGTGATTTTCTTTTCAAACGGAGCAGGGCATATTTGTAAAATGTCCAACTCGGCTAAAAAGTATCCCAGTGTGAGGAGAAAAAAGTCGTTCAATAATTTTTCCTTTATTTTCTGTTACAAGCAGTAGCGTATTTTTTCCCGACCAATGACCCACACAAGCCTAAAATGAAAATACGAAACATTCTGACTTCTGTAGATTAGCCTTGAGACTAGACGTTTTACCAACACGTTTTTAAAAAGAGTAAGATTTAATGGGCTGTTTTAAAAAATGGAGACATATTTTAGTTTTGTCTGGAAATGTTGAAAAAGAAACATTGGTCTCTTCATTTACTTTCAATAAACTCAAAACGCAGTCTTTCAAGGATATCTTGCAGTACATAACTGAGGGTTGGGGTTGCCAAAAAAAACAACAAAAAAGAGAGCCTTCACAAACTAAGGCCTAGGGACGGGAATTGCTTGTTACTTGGCTTGCAGTTCTGCAATCGAAGGCCAGCTGTATTTGACGACGGGTGTTATTAAAAATAAGGTACTAAAACACTGAGGATTCCAGCTCAGCTCCTCTCACACTGACAGCCACTGATGTCCCTTTGGGCAAGGGTTCCACTGAGATCAGTAGGACCCCATGGGGATGAAATGAAGGAGAATGTGGAAAGTTGTGTTGCAAGGAAACTTTATGTTAATGGTTTGGGCTTTGGGTATGTATGCATGTGTATTAGGTACATAAGTGAATCATGGAAAAAAATAAGAAATATGGGTCAGAACAGTTCAGGAGGCTATGCTGTGTTACATACCAGACAGAAGAAAACAAGCGAACAAACAAACAAAAGATTCAAGGTTAGGACCCCTCCTGGCATGTTCTTTGCATCTTGAAGCCCTGTCTAGGTGATACCTCTTGACAATTTAATGGAGGTCAAACTTGGGTGCAGGCAACTCCTCTTTCATTTATTCTTCTCTAGCCTAGGCTTAAAAACAAAACAAATATGTATGTGCATATATGAGTGTGTTCTGAATTTTACCTTCTCTATCTCTATTTTTACATTTTAAGATTTTATGTCTTTAAAGGTAAGTATCCCAACATTTTATTATTAGAACAAAATGGCAGAAACGTTGAACTTGGAGGTTGTTTCAAAGATTCAGTAATCCTGATGGCCTCAAAATCAAGAATTTGACTGAGATGGTGGCCAGTAAAGCAGAAATGGGAAAATGGTAAACAAATCACAAAGAACAAGTTGGGGTGGGGGGCAGGAATCAAATCAGGACTTTAGAATTAAAAAGTGCACTGCACTCAGGTTCAAGCTACCCTGGTTTTTATTTAGGAAGTAAGGGTATTGATGCTGACTGTGTGCTCTCAGGCAAATCAATACACCTCCGGGTGCCTTTTCCTGATCCATAAAATGAGGGTTTGGGTAGATGGGTCCCTTTCAATTCTGGTCATCTTGACACATGGAGTCCTAAGGGAAAACTTTTGTATTCTCTCAGAAATGCAGGCAGAGGATCACCAAAGTTAGCCATCCGGTGAGTAGCTTATCTGATAAGGGCATGCTAACTGTGTTCTTGTCTGTATCATGTATACCTTTTTCAATACAAAAAGCTGTAGGATTTCTAAAAGTGAGAGAGGTATTTTACAGTCCCATCCAATATAAAGAAAGATGTCCTTGCACTGATTTCAAAATTTTAAAACAGAAGGGTTGCCTGCCTCTCAAAATAGTAAATTAAAGACTCAAACGCCTAGAGCTTTCAACTTCAAGAATGATTATACTTAAGAAAGAAACACAAACAGCAGTGACCATTTTTCACAGACGTGCTCAGCCATCAGGAAAGCTTAATAAATCCCTATTTAGTATGCATTTATGCAGTGATTACATGAACTTTGACCTCTGAAGAGCTGTAGCAATTAGCCTCAGTGTCCAACATTTTCTACCCGCCATTCCCCACTGGCTTCCTTGGGTCTTTCTTTTTATCTCTCGGTAGTTCATGCACTAGGAGGGCATAAAAACTTAAAGTTGACTTTCCACCTGAGGTATTTGCTACTGCACAAGTCAGGTTCCCCTCCTCCACCCCCCCATCTGAATCGCCATCTCAGATGGATATTGGGGCTCTAATTGTCAATATTACTCAAACACAAATGGATTTCAATTCTATCTTGCCCTGTACTTTCACGAAGATAAACTCTAATGGTCCAGAGAGCTTCATTTCATAGCTCGTGGCATCTGAAATAAATCAGATCTCTCCTGTCAGACTAATTTAACACTTTAAAAATATTCGATGTAATTTATTTTAAGTCAAATAAAACGTAGTGGGTTGGCAGAAAACTAGAGGAAGGGGCAAGAGGAGGGCAGCTGGAAGCTTCAAAAAAAAAAAAACCAGAGGGGAGAGGAAAGTGTTTTAAGTTTCTAGTAAACATTGTTTAGCAAAAGAATAATAGGAAAGTTGCCCCTTTCCCAAAGAGGGATGGAACTATAATTGTTGCCTTTAGCTGAGAGCTCAGATAAACCGCTGGGACTCATTCTAAAGTGACCCATCACTGCATTCATCTCTTCTTGAACTTTCGGTGAACCTGAGATTAAACAGGGCTGAGCAGCTAAGCAGTTTGTTGTTAGCAGCCTTTTCAACAACCCTTTCAGACTGAGTAAATATTGATCGGTTTGAATCTGATTGCCCCAGAGGAAAACACCACGGCATCAGAATAGCCTCCAAAAGTAAACTTCCAAAGGTGAAGCCCAGAGCAGACTTCAGAGCCACAGCAAGACCTCCACTCTACTCAGGGTGTTTGGGGACACCCTGAATTTTGGGAATATGGATTAATGTAAAGGAAGTGAGAACGAAGCATTCGAAAACTGGAATTTTATATTGCAATTATCCCAGGTCCCTTAGAGACCCTTGTTTCCCTTTTAAATTTATCAGTAAAATGTTTTCTGTTTTCCATTTTTATGTCATTTCAGTTACCACTGCTGTCATCTTTCAAGGAGCTAACTGTACTCCTCAGAGACCAAACCAGAAAAAGAGAGACCTTGAAATAGAATGTGTTAAGCGCGTTTGATTTAATTGATTGGGACAGCTAAAAAGATACAAATGTTTTCCTTGTTGAAAGGTATATTAATGTTTCCTAAATGCATTGCTTGTTAACTGATTTATTCCATGACCTATAAAAGGCTAGGGATGTTTAGCCATAATTTATCGTTCTGCTCTCTCTCAGCTACATTAAAACCAGCACCTTGAAGATTGGAATCTCCAGGATTCCAGAGGGTCGGGCCCTGCTTTTAGATATTGAAATTGAGGTAGTGGCATGCAAATGACACTTTAACACATTAAAGTATTTGGAAACTAGCCATCTGTTTTGCTGTGTGGCCTTACACCAATAAACAAAAGATACAGTATAAGGCCAGGCGGGAAATGAAAGAAATGGTTGGCCTTCTTTGAAGTTCTCCTTCATCCATTTGAGTCTTTTAGAGGCAACCTCAGAAGCCAACAGCTCAGGGGAGGGCACCCAATGCCCTTGATATGGCCGCAGCAACTGTGCCTGCAAAACCCAGGCTTGCCCCCTTTGACAGGGAAGTGCTGGAAATCTCACAGGTGCTCTAGAAGGCCTGCAAATTCCATATTTTTGTAGAGTTTTCTCCCCCAGTTCATCCTTTGTAAAACACCCTGTGGGAGGAAGTCCTATGCTTGTATTTATTTGTGATGCTGTAAATTTTCTGCTCTACACTGGAGGCTAAATTAAAGTTTCCAAAAATGTGTGAAAGCAAATGAAAATAGTAAGAGGTCTGGGAGGAGAGCCACTTTGAACTTTATCATTTGCTGGCTTCCTCTGTGTGACAGCAGACACATGCCTGAGTCAGAAACAACTGGATGTTGAAAGAATTCAAGGTGGTTTCCACGGGATCATCTGAGAGAAGCTGTTGAGCACAGAGAAGAAAATAAGAGCTTCTTTTTTCTAGCTTATGTGGCATGGATTTGGAACTGTGGATTCTTTAACAGCCTTGGCGGCTACAAAATCAAAGCTGAGTCTAAAGGGAAGGAGATGTGTAACACAAAGATGGGGATGAGGGGATGAGGAGTGGCGGGAATGGATGGATGTTGACAGGAAGAATGGGGGAGGAATGCAAGAGTTTACTGAAAACAGACCACACTCAATTTAAAGAGTGGAAGACATTGGAACACTGCCTGACAACCCAAAAAAAAGGAAGAGGGTTGGGGTGGGGGGCTCATCCTCACAACAGCTTTATACTGGAGCTAATTAAATGTGAATCTCCTAGCTCTTGGTTCACTGATGTGAGGAAAGATGGACTGAAGACAGTTTTGGCTTTTGAAGGGGGTTCTGTTTATACGTACGTCAACATTCAGTTGGAGGTGAAAAGGTTAGCACTTGACCCAGGAAGTATCCATGTTTGTTTCAAAAATAGATTCGCTTCATAAATTTCTTCACCATTCTTTTTTTTTTCCATTATGAAATTTGATTATAATAAAGAAGCTGTTGTTATTTTAAAGAGAATCAACCTATTAGACATTGGTTAGGTGAAATTACAGTCATGGGGGAAGTTTCAGCTACATGATAATGGAAAGCATTCACTTTTATTCAAGAAGAGGCCCACCTCCCTGAAAATATACATCACCTTATTCCCTTCCCCACATGAAATGAGCCAGCTTTGAAGGAATCAACAAATTATAGCCCAGCAAAATACACGGATGCTTAAGCATACCTGAAACTTGAATATGTTTATTACAGACATCAGACCCGTAAATTCTGCTCTGGATCACATCACTCCAGGATCTCAGAGCTGTTCGTGATTGTACAGGAAATGGGGAACATCACAGGCTCACAAAGGATAACTGATAGAACTCAGTGTGGTACTTCAGGGACATCAAAACATTGTGCGACATGCAAAAGACTATTCACGAATCACACAAAATATACATTCATTGTGCCATCCATCACATTAATTGAGCTGAAAATACATCATATCCAGCTAAGATAACTGTAGAAGGAAGAAGTTGGTTTGAATAATACCTGTAGGTTCCAAAAAATCTAGCATAAATTTTAAATGGAAGGTGGCCAGAGAAGCTAGAAGAAAAGGGTAGGGAAGAGGAGAGACTTAGCACAGGAAGCCAGGTTTCTTAACCTTGTGCTCTGCAGGCTTTCCTAACTCACTGAAAGAACACATTGATGCTACCCTCTGAGGCATCCAAGTGGGTTTAAATGAGGGAATTTATTTTTTCTCCTATAATCACATATAAAGTTGTACCAGTTTTGAGAGTTTGCCCACCCTGTCTGTTTTAGTCACCTAACCTAAACATTTCTAGAAAATCTGTATAAAGTTAAATCTCTCCAGACAAAGTATTTACAACCTGCAAACTCACACACAAAACTGAATTAAATTAAGGGATGAATTGATTGTGTAAACACACTCAGTGCAGCTCTTCTTCATGAGCTCCTGGACTTTCTCCTTTCTCTATATCCTACTTTTCAGGGCAAGGTAGGAAGAACTGTAAATATACTGTTAGACACAAGATGTGAGGCCTCCCTCTGACATATTTCTGAGGGCAGAGGGAACTATTTTCCAAAAGGCATCTGAAAAAAAACACTAGGTTCTGTGAAAATCTCCTAAAAGCAGGGAGGGATGAAAGGGGCCATCAGAAAATTGATGCTGGCACCCAATCTGGATTAAAGAGTTAACCCCTCACCAAACCTCTGGTCCCGAAATCTCTGGAAACACATTATCCTGGCCAGGAGCTCCCCAGATAGGATCAGAGAAGGAGAGAGAGACTGTAAATGGAAAGATAAGCGAAGAATGTGCTTTGGGTAGAAGTCCCAGCCCAAGAAGAAGCCTGGGATGCGGAATCGGGGGCTGAGGCGGCCTCAGTGGGAGGTAGTCAGAGTGTCTGAGGTAGAAGACCCCGGGGAAGGAACGCAGGGCGAGGAGCTGGACTTCTCCGAGGATTCCTCGGCCTTCTCATCGCTACCCGGCGGGGTGGCCGGAGAGATGGGCAAGAGCCCCTCCTTTTCACGTTTCTTTTGCTTCATGCGGCGGTTCTGGAACCAGATCTTCACCTGCGTCTCGTTGAGCTGCAGGGACGCGGCGATCTCCACCCTGCGGGCGCGCGTCAGGTACTTGTTGAAGTGGAACTCCTTCTCCAGTTCCGTGAGCTGCTTGGTGGTGAAGTTGGTGCGCACCGCGTTGGGTTGACCCACGTAGCCATACTCTCCAACTTTCCCTGGGGCAGGCGGGGAAGCGATGAGAGGAAAAGGTAAAAATTTTAAATTGATATGAGATCCCCTACACGCTTCAGAGCAGCATTCAAATAAAGGGGAGATCAAGAACTTCTCAACACAAACAGGGCTTGGGAGGGTGAGTGATGAGGTGTAAAGTGTTAACCTGAAGTCAGCCATTAGCGTGGGCAGACCGGTGATTAATGGAGCCTGGAGATATTAACAGACCCCCCCCCGTACTTTTACTTGCAGAACACCTAAAATTCTTTGAAAATACACCGGTCCCATGGGCTTCTTTGCACCAACACACCTGGGCACTCTTCCCACGCCCTACAACACTAGTCGGAAGGAAGAACCTTTCTAAAAAATCATTAATTTTCCTTGGAAACTGAGCATGCCAGCTCCTTCCAAAATCATCAAGGAGTGTCCACCGGCCGGCAGGACTGACCTGTTTTGGGAGGATTTCTTTTGACTTTCATCCAGTCAAAGGTCTGCGCTGGAGAAGACGTCTCCGACGCAGGGGAGCGACAGGCTTCCTGGTGGCTGGCGTGGAGAGGGGACAAGGAGTTATTATACGTGGCCAGGGCCAGGCTCTGGTGCTCTTGTCCATATGAGTGGTGAATGTACTGAGGCGAGCCCACCGCGCCCCCTGCATAACCCTGGTGGTGGTGGTGATGCTGGACCATGGGAGATGAGAGATTTCCAGAGTAAACAGCGGGAGCGCACTGGGGGTACCCACCACTTACGTCTGCTTCCTGATTTAACGCGTAGGGGCTGTAAGGCGCGCCGAAGTTCTGCGCGCTATAGCTTGGACCACAACTCGAGTGGGAGTAGGACACCCCCAGGTTCCCGGAAGTCGGATAGGTGGCCGGCTGGGGGTGGTGGTGGTGGTGGTGGTGGTGGGGCGAGCTGATCTGCACCCCCCTGCCCACTAGGAAGTGGTCGTCGCCGCCGCAGCTGTTGGCAGTGACTGCGCACGATTGGAAAGTTGTAATCCCATGGTCCGAGGGGTAGGCTCGCGCTGAACAGGTCCCCGAGTCGCCGCTGCTGAGGATGGGGTATTCCAGGAAGGAGCTCATTCTTGCATTGTCCATCTGTCACTGAGTGACCGGGTCCTGCGAAGCCCTGGGTGACCGTGCCAACTTTCTCACTTCCTCCATGGGGCCGAGGAAGAAAAATGATATGAATGTACAGTGCGCGGGGGGGGGGGGGGGGGGGC
>NW_007726501.1:468905-483370 GCF_000696425.1 Galeopterus variegatus
GGGGGGGGAGGGCACAGGGCGCAAGGGGAGGGGCACGTGACTTTGTCAGCCAATGGCTGAGCCTCCTGCGAAAGTTTGCCGGCTTCGGCGGTGATGGATCACTGTTTCAGTGGCATTTAAATCCCCGGCGCTCCTCCGTCTAGGTGACGCGCAGTCGCCCCCCCAGGCAGCCCAGGCGGCTGCAGCAGCTGCGGCGGCTGCAACGGCAGACTCGGAGCGCTGGGCGAAGGGAAGCAAAGGCTGCTTTCTGCGCGCGCCCGACTCCGCTCGCCCCCCACCCTCCGGGAGGTGGGGGCTGGGAGGCATCCCCCACCTCCGTCCCCCTCCCCACCTTGCACAGAAAGATGAACTGGTAAGAGGTGAGAATGGAAGAGGGCATCCGGCTCTCTCGGGGCGGGAATCAGCGGGCCAGTGCTCGCTGGGTGGACTCAAGTACGCTGGGCGACCCCGAAGCGCGCCGAGCAGGAAGGGTGGGAAACCGGCAGACACCGCGCCCCAGGTTCCTAGGGCGCGTCCACGGCACAGTCCCTGCCGTGAGGCCATGGGGCTGTGAGGAGCGCTGAGAACGGTGGCAGAGAAAGAGGCTGGGCCACCGGCTCTCCAAACTCGGAATGGAGAGGAACGTGCGCAGCGGGCTGGCTGGGAGGAACCCGGGTGGGCGTGGAGAGAACAAGGGCAAGAAAAGAGACTTCCTTCCTCCTTGGAGGGTCTCCATAGCCCTCTTCCTACAGCCCAGGCTCGCCATTAGCATGGCAATGAGGACCTTCTGTAATTCGACCCCCAGGGGTGGGTGAGCTCTTAAAGCAGAGCTAGCCGGAAAAGGCTGGGGGTGGCCGGGTCCTTCTCCGCCCTCCCTTTATCTCCATAGCCCTCTTCCTACAGCCCAGGCTCGCCATTAGCATGGCAATGAGGACCTTCTGTAATTCGACCCCCAGGGGTGGGTGAGGTCTTAAAGCAGAGCTAGCCGGAAAAGGCTGGGGGTGGCCGGGTCCTTCTCCGCCCTCCCTTTCTCCTCGCTCTCCGCCCCTTTCTCCTTCCCCACTCAGCTTTCTCTGGGAGTCCTCCGGGATCCCGAGCAACCCTGCCGCTGGATTTTGTAGGGTGGGAGGCGGGGGAGAGAGATGACGCTAGCCGACGTGGCCAGCGTGGGGGCCGGGCCGCGAGCTGCAGGCCATCTGCCGGCTCCCCAAGACCCAGGAGCCTGTGCGCTCCGGCACGGGCCTGGAAGGGCTGATCCGCGGCCCCAACAAAGTATGCTAAACTCCCCCCGCCACTTTTCTCTTTTTCTGGAGGGGGATGTTTGGAGTAGGCGAGCCTTCTCTTTCCCCCTCCCTCTCCATTCTACTGCACGCCTGGAGTGGGGGTGGGGGCTGGCAGGTGGGAGGGGAGGTGGACAGATGGCTGATGGTGGACAGGACACTTTCCTCTTCCCAACACGTCCTCCTCTTTTCAACTGACTGTGTAGTTGCTTGTGTGAACCTTCAAATCTTTCCCTGGAGAGACACGTGCAAATCTGAGCGTCATCCCAGGCCAGGGGGTCCTGTTCTCCATCACCCTCATCCTTCCCTGATGCTGATGGGGTCATTAATTGCTGTTTACTATTAGTTTTCGTGTCAGCCCTGGGCTTGTAGAGAGAAAAGGCCAAATGGAGACTGAGAATTGATGCTTTCTTAGATAGAAGAAATCCAGAGATCATCCAAGAAGATTTACAACGGACGCTGTATAGATTTTACTTTGGCCATGTTTACAACATCGTAATAAGACAGATGAAATTTACAGTGAGAGTTGTATGTGGGTTGGGGTTCCTACTCCCCTTCAGTCTTCCAACCACTCTTAGAAGAAGGAAGTTTTGCTAGAGGAAGGCACTTTTCAAATGTGTTAGTCACCCTTTCCGGCTTCTATGTTCTGTTCTCCACGTATAGAAGTTCCCCCCAAACCTGTCCCCTCCAGAGGCAAACCCGTGCAGACCTTTGACTCTGGACTCTCTAAGTCGCAGTGAAACATTTCCCCCAAACATTTCCTTTTGGAAGGGTATTTCTCTGTGACCTTTCACCCACTCCCCAAGCATGGTTAAGAGGGAGCACGGGCAGGAAAGGTCGTCCCTACCCCAATTTCAGCTCTTGGGAATCTTCGTTCTGGACAAGGGAAAAGGCAAGGCGGCCCTCCTGGAGGCGGCTTCCTCGGGAATGCCAGGCCTCCAGCAATGGGGAGAGAAGGCGCTCCAGTAGGGGAGAGGGCAGGGTGTGAGGGGGTCGGTGCCGGCAGTGCGGACCATCTGCTGTCCGAGCCGAAGCCAGTCGATATATTCTCCCCTCCTTGCCTCATTCCTGTACCTTTGTTGGCCTCCTCCGCCCGGGTTTGCGCGACCCCCTCGGCCGCAGGGCGCCAGCCACAAAGCCTCCCGGACGGCCGCAGGTGTCTCCCCCTTCTGCTAGTTCTCGTCCTCCGCGCTCTTCTCTCTCCACCGCTCGTCCTTTCCCCTGGCTTCTTTTCGGGAGCAGCCTGGCTCGGTGTTTTTCCTGGGATCACAAGCTTGCACTCGCACAAAGGTCCAAAGACGCACAGGCCAGCGATCGTCCTGCCTCCGCGCGCTGCTCCTGGCTCGCTGCAGGCCGGGCGCTCTCAGCCTAGCCGGCTCCGCCTCGGCTGGCCGCCCAGAGCGCTGCTCTCCCCAGCGGTTCACAAAGGCAGCCTCCTCTGGCCTCGAGCCCATAGGCTTCCATAGCTCGGTTCCTTCCCCACCCCCCAAGAAAGCCTGGGAGCCTTTCCGCAGCGTAGCAGACCCCTGGTCCTCTGCGCAAGTAGGCCCGCGCCCTAAGACTCGAGCTAAAGTCTTTAAAAAGTCCAGGAGGGTGGGTGAAGGGTGAGCTTGGTCACTACTCAAATGATCGCCGGCAAGCGGCTGGCTCGACTGGAAGCGCCTCTTTAAGGGTTCTTCTACTGGAAAGGGAAGGAGCGAGTAGGAGACGAAACGCCGCCGAGGCCCCGAGCTGTTCATGGCATCCGCGGCTCAGCCAAGCTGTTGTTTTAAAAGAGCAATAAAAATGAATTATGACTTTTGCCTTCTAACTTAATGCTTTCGGACGGGGATCCCCAGCAAATACGTAAGAGGGTTTTTATTTGTGCATGTGTTCCTGCAATTGATCTCTTTGATGACATTCTCATTCATAGAAAGCGTTTGATTTATGAGCGTAGGACGAATCGCATCCAGTAGCTGCTCAGCCCTGGCTTCGTCCGGGACGCCCTGCTCGGCGCTGAGCCTGGGGCCGGAAACCGGCTGCAGTCCCCACACGTCTCCGCCGCTGCCGGGATTTAGGGGGTGAAGGAGTGAGGGGAGGTAGGAAGCAAACCCACGAAGAAAGATTGCTATTTCATAACTTCCAAGTCTTTGCTGTTAAGAGCCGGTTCTTAAATCAACCCGCCACACACATGTTGCTTACATGCTGTGTTTTCTCACGGTAAGTAGTCATCAGAGCAGAGCTCAGAAAGGGAAAAATAAACATGAGGGAGACATAAGAAGAGGGAAAAAACAGAACAACCCAGTAACACACCCTAGATCACATTTTATTGGGATTTCATTTAAAGTGCATTTTCTCTTTCTCTAGAAATGGTATTAATTTATAACCCCGGGTGCAGAAACACTCCTTTTTAAATCTCAACTTGCTAACCGGACTTCAAAACTTTAATGATCCATTATTAGCAATGTAAACAGATTTAAGAATGAAATATTGATTTTTCTGACCCTGAAAAAAAAAAAAGAAGAAGAAGAAGAAGAAGAAGCCTACAATGACTGAATCAGAGGATTGGAAATAACCCTTTCTGAAGTGCATTTTCCAGCTAATAACCATCGTTTTGTTTTACTTTTGTTTTTCTCTGTCTTTTAGGTCTGTTTTGCCTGAACCCATCAACAGCTGGGAGAGTAATCAACCACACTGCAAATGTGCAGGGATTTGTGGGTGAGGGGTTGGAATATAGATGTTTGAAACAAACGTGTTATATAAATAAATGAATCGTTGATAACTTAGTTGTTGACCTGGAGACTGGTAGCTTGTTAAAGAAACTCCGTGTTACTCATTCCTGGAGTTGGGGGTTTCTGTAGGCACTTTATTTCTTCATTTTTAAAAGGTTGGGCTTGGCCCACCTCTTAGGCTGCCCAATCCTGTTTCTATTACCAGTTTAAATCTATGGCTTGAACCTCTACACTGAAAACCAAATCCATAGCCTTTAAAAATAAAAAAGTTTAAAAAAAAAAAAAAACGCAAAAAACACTTGTCTGAAGCCCTAGACATTTTCTGGCTTTCTTTTGCTGTCAGTCTGTTGAAGACTTTGAACATGTCACCTTAATAAATATATTAAAATTGAAAAAGATAAATTGTGACCAGAATTTTATTTACCAAGTTAGACTAAAGGAAGAAAAAGAAACCGTTATGAGACTTGAGAAAGAGGGGGAGAAAAAATAAGAAATCTACTTATAGCAAAGGAGAATTTATTCTACCAAAAATACGCATGACAATGCATCCTAATGTAATACAAAAATAAAAAGAAAGTGAAGATACAATTATATGATCACTTTCTTGCAGGCCTCATATATTGTTCTCAGGAAATCACACAGAGGATTGTTGGCTTAGGTTTAAAACAACTAATACTCCAAAGTAATCTGTAAGAGATGGCTCTGAAACTGGGTCAGGGGAATCACTAAATAGAAAATCCTCGACATTTAAAGGAGGGAGGGGGTCGGTCAAGAAGAAAATAGAATAAAAATCAACTCCCAGAATAAAAGAAGGCAAAACCACCTGGTCAAAGGGGTTTTTGTTTTGTGATGCTTTGTTTTGCTTTAATGTTTTTAGTAATTCAGATGCTGCAAGTCGATTGTGGTTAGTGTGTCTGTAAAAAAGTCAAAGCTGTCAGCTGAAATATCTACAGGGCTGTCGAGGGAACCTGGCAAACTGGGCGAGACTGCATCTGAAAGATGCAGGCAGGAATCTGTGGAGAAGACGTTGAAGTCCTGCAAAGAAGGGACGTCGAGGGCCTCGGGACTGTCATTGTTTAGGCCAGCTCCACAGTTCTGGCCCATTGTTGACAGGCAGTTAGGAACAGTGGGTGACTGGTGCTGAAAATGTTTCAGATTTTTCTCATTGCTGGTTAAAGGCGAAACTGGGAAACTTTGGGAGTCGCCATTGTGTCCATTTGGAGCCTGCTGCTGAGAGAGGGCATTTTGCTGAAAAGTGTAACCTTCCCTCTCCAGAAGGGCCCCGGAGACGCCGAGGGCTTGCTCAAACAGCGACTTCGCCTCCTCCTCCTCCTCCTCCTCCGCTTTCTCGGAGTCCTCGAGGCTTTTACACTTCCCATCGCCGTTTTGGTTCTCCTTGCACTGGGTCTGCCTCTTGTGCTTCATCCTCCGGTTCTGAAACCACACTTTCACTTGTCTCTCAGTCAAATCCAGCAGCGCCGCAATCTCCACCCTTCGGGGTCTGCAAAGGTACTTGTTGAAGTGAAATTCCTTCTCCAGCTCTAAAAGCTGCGTGTTGGTGTAAGCAGTTCTCAGGCGCCGCGATCCCCCGCCGCTGCCATCGGCGATTTCCAGGGATTCTGCGGAAAGGGAAACCAACAAGAGACACGGGCACAGTTGGAGGTGGAGGGGTCCGAGCGGGGTTATTCCACTGGAGAATAAATACAGCAGAAAAGATCAACCGCAACAAAATGGCCGCCCTGGATGCACCAGGGCCATTGTGCTGCCTTTCCTGGGAGCCCAGCCCCGGGAGTCCCCCTCTCCTCCACCGCCATCAAATTCCTGCCTGCAGCTGCCCCCAGCCTCTTCATCTGGGAGCAAACTTTATATTAGCCACAACACAATTTATAATTAATGCATCAGCTGCTTAGCTGAGCAAGAGCGATCTATCACTCTTCATTACTGTCAAAAAGCCAAACTCTAGGACAACTAGACAAGAGGAGGTCAGTTCCAACTCAAATAAATCATCCCACATTACACAAGTTAGAGAAAGTTTCCCCCCCTCTGACTAAAAATATATGTGTCTCAATGTGGAGCGCAGGATCCTCTCTACTCTCCACCAAACCCACTCCTGAGCCCACAGGGGCAGGGGAAAGGCAGCCAAGCATCTCCCTCTCCCCCTTCTCTGCAGCCCACACTCCCCTCCCCCCACGACCGCTCTCGGGGCAGCCCAGAGGGGGAAGAGGGTCCCGGGGACCTGGGGCCAAGTCTTTGGACTGACCTTTGTGGCTGAGGCAGGCAGGGCCGGCGGCGGCGGCGGCCGGCAGCGCGCTTTTCTTGGCCGCCTTCTTCTCCTTCATCCAGGGGTACTCGGGCGGCTGAAGGGTGCCGGCGGGCACCGGGCTGCCACGGCTGCCCGCGGGGCTCGGCTTGGGGCGGCCGCCAGCGCCGTGGCGAGGGTGACTGCCCGGGTTCAGGCTGGGAATGGTCTGCTCAAAAGGAGGAGGAATCAGTGTCGAGTGTGAAAGCGTCGAGGTCTTGATTGATGAACTTTGAAATGTATCAGCGACAGGGGGAAAAGATGTCAGGCACTCAGCGAGCGACGGCTGGCTATTGATAAAACCAATCTCTCGCTCAAATTCGTAATTCATGGCCTTCTCCTTGGAGCCCCCTCGGAGAAAAAGTTCCCTCTTTTGGAGGGGCTTTGGGGGGGCAAGGCCCAGGAACAAGGCGAGAGCGGAGGGGAAAAAAATCTATCATAGAAGATCGCTGCCGGGGTGTTTTTTTTCTAATTCACTGATTACAGCCGTATGGGGACCGCGCTACTATTAAACTATTGAATTCATGGAGACAAGGTTGAAATTGGACCGAATTGGCTGTCACATGATTGCTTCTGCCCAATGACAATTTGGGCTTTAATCAAAAGAAGCCACTGTCTGTTTGATTGATCCAAAAAAGTCGGGAAGGAACGCCTCATTGGGGGCCAGCGAGGCTTTATTTACACTTTTTTCAGGGCAAAAATACATATATGTGGATGTGGGTGGGGATGCCCGGGAGTGCGTGGGGGCGAGTGTGCCTGCCCGCCTCCTGGTAAACGAGGATCTGGTGTGTGCGCCTGGGAGTGTGTGTGAGTGTGTGTGAGTGTGAGCCCTGCTGCCAGCCCCTCCGGCGGCTGCCCTCTGCCTCCCCCGCACACTCCGCGCATTGTTTGGGACTGTCGCGAAGACGCCTCGCACCTCACAAATCATTTAAGCACCTCAGTCTGACGCCTGGAGTCATTAACAAAGTAATCCATTAATCTTCAAAGTTTTGACACCGGAGGGTCCCGCATCCCAGCCACATAAGTTCTGTTAAGGCAAGAGGAAGGAGCAGAGGGAGGAAAGAGATGAGAGAGGGATGGAAAGAGAGATGGAGAGAGAGAGAGAGAGAGAGAGAAGAAAGAGGGAAAAAAGATCTGGGAGGGTTCTTTTCCCTTTTTATTTCCCCCTTTCTCCTCCACTTTTTCTAAGACAGTTCCTGGATGGACCTCAGAACCAATCTCTCTGTGTGTGTCTCTGTTTTCCTTCCTCTCTGTCTTTCACTCTTTTCCTCTTTTTCCTCTATCCCCTTTCCCCCTCCCTCTCGCTCTTCTGTCCGCCTCTCCTTCCCCCCCGCAGTCCCTCACCCCCTCCAATGTCCAGCCTGGAGTCCGCGCCCCCGGCCCATTGTTTGCTGGCTTTTCCACGGCGGCTTTGCATCTGGCTCCGGCGGGAAGCGGAAAACGGGAGGCGGCTCTCGAAGCTTCCCGACCTTCCTGCGCCATCAACTTCTCCGGAGAGGCTCGAGAAAGATAGATGCATGTGCCAATCGAGACAACCCCAGGTCCATGTGTCCAAATCCCTGTAGCCAGGGAGGCGGCCAGCCAAAGAAATGCCTCCCCGAGCAGGAGCTTGCGGCTTCTGGCATTCTGGGTTTCATACCCTTAGGGCTCGGGTGTGGTGAGTATTTCCGATTTCCAGGAAGTCTGTTGGAAGTTACCAGCAGGGAGGGAGAAGATACGTGTTCCTCTCTCTCTCTCCTCTCTCTCTCTCTCTTCCTACCCTTCTTCTCCTGTCCTTGTCGCTCTGGTTTGGGGCTGGTTGGTTCAGATGCAGCGAGTGTTCCCTGGAAGCCCGAATTGCCTCCCACACCTTCCTCCTCCTTGGGCACCAGAGATGTTGGCACCAGGGTTCTGTTGCGAGAAACAGCACGAGGGGGAGAGAGTGCCACCCAAGGAGGAATTATAAAGGTTTTCATTCTCTCTTTTTCCCAATTTGGAGACTTGGGACTGAGTGAATCTTGGACGGTGCTGAAGGGTTCAAAAGATAACACCTAGAAGTACCAAACAATAACTTTTTAAAAACCCACCAAGCCAGAAAGAGAAGAGGAGGCTGAGAAAGAGATCAGAAGGTAACTCACCCCCCCAACCCTGAGGATGGCGATTCGCTTTTGCTTCCTTTGAAATGGACCAAGTGATCAGACTCCCCCAGGCCAGCAGGGATCAGTGGCAGGAAAATAAATCATTCTGATGGCCAGGGAGCGAGAGGTTGGTGGGGAGAAAAATCTGCGTAGAAAACAAGGCCGATGAAGGACCAAGGGCAAGACTCCATCTCTGAGACCCGCATCAAAGAGGGTTTGGGTTAGAAATTAAATACAAAGTGGCCTCCATCGTTGATTAGCCCAGAGCATTGCCTTACAGATAGAGATGCTATTTTGGAAAATGTGAGGTTTTTCAGTTTTCTTGCTTTTATTCCAAACAAAGCTCTGAAGGAAGTCTGGGCGCGATCAATCTTGCTCACCAAAAGCCTTGACAGCTTCTGGCCCTTAAGAACACATTTCAGCTTCGAGCTCTTTCCAAGATCAAATGTGGCTGAGCAAAGAGGAGAGCAGGAAACGCAAGTAAACAAGGAAAACTAGTCTTTCTAAAGATACTTTCTGGCAGTGGAACGGGTTATAGCACTGCTTTTAGAAAAGGTGCTTTGCGGACTCTGGGATGGTGGCTTTTGGCGCTTGCTTTTACCAGAAAATTTGGAGGGATTGAGGGGAGGGGAGTTGCAGAGAGGCAGCAGCGCTGCCCCCATTTCACTGAGGCTCTGTCAGGGGCTGCGTGGGTGAGGGCTTTCTGCCTGCCTCAGCTGCCTTAATTCAAATACCATCTGGAAGAAAACTCTTTTCTTTGACCACTCAACACTGAAATCTTCTTCAAATCTATTACTTTAACTCAGGAGATATTTTAATAAGGACTTCTTTTGAATACCTGTGAAGCTGGGGGTGAGATGGATATTTTTGCTTTGAAAGCCAAATGAATGTCTTAACTGGCAAGAAATGGGAAATCATATTAGAATCTCATTTAAAAATCTCTGCCCTAGGGAAGGAGGAAGCCTCCAAACCACTCCTCCCACAGCCAAACAGGAGTGTATTTTAGAAACGGGTTCAAAGATTTTCATCCTGGGGTGGAAGTCTCTCTCTCTCTCTCTCTCTCTCTCTCTCTCTCTCTCTCTCTCTCTCTCTCGCCAGAGACACTGTTCCTTATTTTCTGAGGTAATTTAATGCACGTCTCTAAAATGACTACTTAAAAGAAGACTCCTGCATCTTCTCAGCGTGAACAACCAAAAGGCAGAACACCAGTCCTCACAAAGACTGGTTTTCCAGCCTCTGCATTTCTGAGGTGCACGCTATATTTTGGTAGGGAGGTTGGGGTGAAGGGAGCAAATTTATTACTCCCACAGCCCAAACTCTTTAAAAAGAAGAAGTATATATCAGGAGTCTCAGGACAGATGTGGCGAAAGCACCTGGATGTAAGAGAAACATCCAGCTAGCCGCCCGGCTTTGCATCCTCTCTGCCTTTTTCTTTTTCTCAAGACTTGAGGATATTACCTAAAAGCAACTCTTTGGGACCCAGCAGGTACCCAGAAGTGGCTCCAGTGCCTGATTCTAAAGATCATCTGAGGAAGCTTCTCAGAGGGAAGAGGCTATGATGATGGATATTTTGGATTGCAAACAAAATGGCGACATTTTTCACTTCTGCCTCTGAAAGATATAATCCAGGGAGAACGAGGTTTATTTCTCACATCAGATGCTCCTCATCCCCAGACGCAGGCGGTTCCTCGCTTCCAACTCTGAAAGGGGTGATGATGGGGATGCAGGTCTGAGGTTTGCATTTTCTGAATTTATTTCCTTCTCTGTCCAATTCTTCAATTTGAAGATGAAGGTATTTCCTTTTACTGTGCCTGCCTTTGCCTCTGCCAGCCAGTCAATAGACAGCCTTCTCTTAAATCCAGGAATGGAAATGTAATATTTAGTTCCTGTAGCATCAAATAAAAGAAGAACTCATAAAACTGCATTTTTATTAGAAAGATACCCATCTCTTTTCTCTCTCCCTCTCCCCCTGGGTCCGTAAAAAGAAAGCTGGGAGGGAAAGAGGAGAGGAAATAAATACAGAGAATGCCAAATACTAAATTCTGGAGGAAGCTGATGCTGGGATTCAGGCAGTCCAGGAAGGGCTCAGGGAGACGCTCCAAAGCTCAGCTTTTCTTTTGCTGGAGACCTGGGTGAACCTCAGCCCTTTCGAACTGCTTTGCTCCCTGTGGCGATTTTAGGAGTGATTCTATTCTGGCGCGGTAATGGACCACGAAGACCAGGAGAACGATTGCTCCCGGAAAGAGGTCGGCATCCTCCCCGCGGCTGATGATTCCCCGGGTTAAGGCAGTGGCTGGTCGGCTTTGACTGGGGCCGAACGTGGAGGAGAGGACCGCCCTGCGTTATACCCGGAGAGGCCGCTGGGCACCTGTGCGCCCCCCGCCGCGCCTCAGGCCGGGCTGCCTTTGTTTCTCCGGCACACAGCACTCCGCAGCCCCTGTGCCCTCGGCCTGCCTCTGCGGCAGCTGGGAATCAGGCAGCCCAGCGGGCCAGCCGCAAGGCGTTGCCTGAGCTGCCTCTGCCAGCAACCCCGGCCGCCGTCCCGAGAATTTGCCCGGCTTCCAGGCGAGCCGCCTGGCCAGGCCCCACGCCGGAGCCGCAGAGCTGCTGCGGCCTGCTACGCCAGCTCGCTTTTGCTTGGATTCTAGCAGACCCCCATCTTCGGCCAAAGAACCCTTTCTCAACACGGATATTATTCAGAATAAAAACTTTATTATTATTTTTTGTTTGTTTCTCAGAATGTGAGCAGCAAGGAATGTAGAACTCTCAAAACAAATCTAGCATTTTTCGCGTTTACAGATTGTGTTTCTTCAGTTTGCCAGATGTTACAAACCAAAAATCACTGTTTTCAAAAGCTGGATCCTCTGGTTTTATTGCATCATTACCATTTTTATAAAGGAATTATATTTCCCTTTCAAATAAAAAGATTTTTTCTATGTACGCCAATACACTATTGAACAAAAGGCTCAAGAAACCTTCTGAACAATCAGGGTACAGAATTTCTTTAATATAAATACAGACGGATGGGGATAAATAATATTTAAAACTTAGATTATTCAATGCTTGCAAAAAAAATATAAATAAATCTGACTGTTCACCAGCATACACACACGGAAAGACGTACACTTAGTCATCCTTGTACAGGGAGCCCCTGTTTCAAAGCGCCTTTGATTTTTTTTTTCTCGCTCTTTACAAGAAGTGCAATTAAAAAAAAACAACTAAAAATTTTTAAAAAAGTAATCGCTTCCCCTCGGGAGCCATAATGTACGAACAAATTCACATTGAAAACTACTAGAAAATTTGTTCATATACCCTGTTTCTGATCAAAGAGTGGAAAAGGTAAAGAGTGCAGGGCCAGAGGCCCAGCGAGGAGCGGGAAGAGATAAATATCGCTACTGATACTGACAGCCATTCCAGCAACCAAGATTGCTACGTCACATAAACTATAAAAACGCGTTACCAAAGAAAACAAAACGGGGAAAGGGAGTGGGGGATGAAGGGCGGAGGAGAGAGCAAAGGGAGGGGCTGGAAGAACCTAAAAAAAAAAAAAGGAACCAAAGGGGGGTACTCTCCTGGCACGCAGCCCCGAGCCCACCATCACAGGTGGGTAAGCTTGGGCGCTTCCTGAATTCTTCCCTGAGAAGGATGGTGGGCGGTAAGGTCCGTGTAGGTGGGGTGCGGCTCCCCTGGCCCGGGCCCGTGGTGGTGGCCGCTGCCCAGCGACCCTGCGCCCCCGTAGTCCATGGCGGCCGAGCCAGCGTGGGGGAGGTGAGTTAGGCCAAAGAGGGCCGGCCCAGAGTTGCTCATGGGCTCCACATAGCTGCCCCCCACGAAGACGGGGCTTCCCTGTAAGTGTGGGGTCCCATAGCTGCCGTTGCCCTGTAGGCCATGAGCGTGCGGGTCATAGTCGGGGGTGCCGCCTGTGCCCGCCCCCGCCGCCGGGTAGCGCTTCTGTGGGGGCGGCGGGGGCGCGCAGCTGGGCAGGGGCGCGGGGTAGGAGGCGGGGGGCAGCCCGTAGGCGCCCTGGGGGGGCTTGGGGAAGGGTGGGGGCGACTGGGGCTCATACGGGACGCTGTTGACCAGCGAATGCATAGAGTTCAGATAGCCGCCGGCGCCGGGGAGAACAGGGCTGCGACTTGGGGACTGGCCCTCTGAGGATGTTAGCATGCCCTTGCCCTTCTGATCCTTCTTGTATTTCATGCGGCGATTCTGGAACCAGATCTTGATCTGGCGCTCGGTGAGGTTCAGCAGGTTGGCCATCTCCACCCGGCGCGGCCGGCACAGGTAGCGGTTGAAGTGGAATTCCTTCTCCAGCTCCACCAGCTGCGCGCTCGTGTAGGCCGTGCGCGCGCGTTTGGACGAAGCCTGCCCAGGAGGACTCTTGTCGCCAGCGCAGCTCTCTCCTGCGAGTACAGAGGAAAGAGAGAGGAAGAGCGGCGTCAGGGGCTGTCCACGGCCCCGCCCAGCCTCTGACCCAGCCCAGCCCCTCCTTCCTCCAGGCCCCAAAGATCCCTCCATCTGTCAGAGCCCAGAGAAGAGTGGAAACTAGGTGCTGTCCTCTCTCCTGGCAGGGGAAATAGTTCAGGTAGCTAGTCCCTCATACAGCCAACGAACAAATTACAGGCTTCTCCAAAGCAGAAAGAACAAAGAACTCGCAGTTTGTCTTCCTGGTTTGTATTTCCCTTTTGGAGCTGTTAACTTTCTGACTCATTTACTGGTACTTTGGGCTTATCAGACAACAAGCTGCCTGTGGGCAAGTCTCACCATCTTCATTCCCTTCACGGTAAATGAAATGTGGGACACCTAATGTACACACTCAAACCTTCTTTCTCTCCCTCATTGTCTGACTGATTAGACAGTAGCGTCAACTGGCTACTTATTTATCTCCCAGAGGAATTAGACAGAGTGGAAACCCCAAACTGAAAGGCTTTCTCTGCCCGAATGAAGATTCCATTGAAGGTATTCATTTCTGGTGGGGAGGCCCAGGCCCCTCATGCTGGGTCCTATTCATTAGGATTCCCCATGTCATCCCGCAGCCTTCCCAGCTTCCCCCCCCCCACACTAATCTTGTGCCCTCCTGTCCTCCCTGGCCCCCCAAATCGTGGCTCTGGAGGTCCCAGATGCTCATCTTGAGAGCAGAGCACTGGCAACTGGAGAAGGCAGGGGCAAAGGTAACCAAGATGCTAGGAAGCCCAAGGCTGGGGGCCTTTCCTCCAGTGGAATCCAGTTCCAGGAGGCCCATGTGGTTCCCATTAGGATGACAAGTCCACATCACCTCCTCCGGAGATCTCTGGCTGCCTTAATTGTACTAAAACTGAGCAGGGCCTTCCCAGAGGTAAGGCAGCCACTCCATCTGCTGAAACAAAAACTGGCTCTGATTATAGGCTAAGCATTGATTCTGACTTGGAGGGAGACTAGGCCTGCCTTTATTCTGTCACATTTCAGTTTGGGGAGGATGTAACTGTTTCATTAGAATAAGGGAGCTGTGCAAAAAAAAAAAAAAAAAGAAAAGAAAAGAAAAGAAAGAAAAAAAGAAGAAGAAAGAAAGGAAGACAGTGGAACTCAGGTTGGTTCCGCCTAGAGGTCCTAATACAAGAGTGAAAGGAGAAGAGATTCCAACTTCACTATGCCCCACTTGCCCTTGGAGAGGTCCAGAGAGACTCCCATGAGGTCTACATATGGAGTTTTCCAACCCACAGAGGCCTATCATCTCCCTAAGGTGCAAAGGTTCTGGAAACCTTTCTTTTTTTTCGGGGGTAGGGGAGGTTGGAGGAGTATGGGAGCAGTAAACTCTGGAAATCTTCTAGTGCTCCCTGACTGTGGCTGGAAGTAGCTCGGGGGCCCGAGAGCCAGGCCTGAGGACCCTCCTCCAGAAGGCACCCCTTTACCTGAGCTGGAGCCGCTGGTTTTCTGCTTTGTGTTTTGCCGCGACTCTTTCATCCAGGGGAAGATTTGTTTAGCCACGGTGGGCGAGTTGAGCAGGGGGCTCTTGGCCGTGCTGGCGGGGGCAGGGTTGCTGCTGGCATTCTGAGTCGGGGAGACGGAAGAGGGGGGCGGGGGCGCGGCAGGGGTGGGCGCG
>NW_007726501.1:483751-487233 GCF_000696425.1 Galeopterus variegatus
CTGGGGGCTGGCTGGGCGGGCCACTCAGGGTGCGCAGACACGCTTCGCTCAGCTCGTGCGCCTTGGGGTGGCCCCCAGCGCTGGGGGGCGACTGGAGTGAGCAGGCGGGTCGGTGGTACTCGCCGTCGGCGCCCAGGACAGAGGACGCCGGGTACGGCTGCTGACTGGCATTATAAGCAAACCCGTTGGCTGCCTGGTAGGGGTAGCCACCGTAGATCGCCGAGCTGTCGTAGTAGGTCGCTTTTTGCATTGCGTTGTTTCACGATCGCGATCGCACACTCTGACAGGGGCTTGACACCCGTGAGGGCGCACATTGGCACGCCCCCGCGGTCACGTGACGCTCCGCCGCCAATGGCCGCCCTGCGCAGACCTGGGGAGGGGGGCGAGAAGCGCAGCGCGGTGAGGGCTCTGCGCAAATCCATCTTACTCTCAATAGCTAAGTGACATGAAAGCCATAAAAGAAAAAGTGGTCAGCAATATTTAGCAGCACGACTTGGCCCCGGGCGCAGGGAGCCGCGCTATAAAAAGCCGCTGGAATTTACTGGCAGCTACAAATATTTGCTTAACTTGCGTCTGGAGTTGGGGGATTTTCCGGGGAGAGAGAAGGAGAATGAGTGAGGGCTGGAAGCCGAGTCTCGGGATCCGGGGTCCAAAAGCAGAAAGGCTTGATAGGCTAGAAAGGAACAAGGTTGGGATCCTTCTTTCTCAAGGAAGAAGAAACTTAGGGTGTCCCTTCGACTCCGCTCTTTGGACTGGTCCAGTGGGCCAGAGACTCCACTCTGCGGATCTTGGGGAAGGGGCAAGGAGGCAAAGGGGACCTTTCTCCCACAGTCCCCGCTTTAGGACTGATATTTACCAAAAGAGGCCTGAGATGGGGCGACTTCCCACCCAGCCCCTTCTTGGACCTTCATGCCCCCAAGAGGGGTTTCCACAAAAATTTTTCCGGGCAACTGCCCTATCTCACTATGCTGGATTTCAGAAACAGAGCATCTTAGGCAGTTAATCCACCCTTGTTCTGGGATATGACCCACCTGCTTCAAATGAGCTCCTTGTGGCCAAGAAAAGGGGAGAGAAAACTTTGGGTGGAACAGGGTGTGCATGCAGGCATATGTAAAAAGAGTGACCAATACCAATACCCCATCCAGCAAGTCACAACTCAAATCCTGGATAGTTCTTTTCCTCTTTTCCTTTCCCTATTTCTCAGGCTCTTCCCAGCAAAAAAAAAAAAAAAAGAGGTGGGGACCTCTTTCCCTCAGTTACAGAAGGTTCCCAGACCCTTCTGCTTTGGACTTTCTGAGGTGCTGTTATTCAGGGCAACTATCAAATTCTACCTGTTAAAACATGATGGATTAGAGAAAAAAAACAACCCACCAGGAACCTGAAAAACCAGCGTTCATCTCCATGACCACGGCTTGAACTCTCCTTCCAACTTAACGATAATAGGTTCTGTCTTAGAAACTGCTGTGTAATTTGATGTATGGGGGTCATTTGGCTCCGGACGAGGGATGGAAGCACAAGCCATAAAATCCTGCCAGAGTTCCCTGATCTTTGTGTGCTGTTGTTATTGTTGACATTTGTTACTTGGCCTATTTACCTGCTTCAGAAACACCAAGTAAAAGGTAACACTGAAAATTTAAAAAGCAATTGAAAACCTTCTCAACCCTCTTTTATTTAGAAAGCAGTTTGCAGAAGTGAAATCTGTTTTCTTTTTTATTTTCAACCCTTCCATGGTCAACCCTCTGATTCTCAGCACAGAGAAGTTCCATGTGAATTTCATATATTCATTCATTCACACACACACACACACACACACTCACAATGTTAGTCTCTGTGACCATTTAAAAAAATGATGGCAAACTCATGAAGAAAATGGTTTACAGTTCATGCCCCAACTATGTGTATTGAGTCCCAGAGTTATTCAAGTTTTCAGGAATAGCAGATACTTTGTTAACTAGAAAAAAAAATAATAAGCATCTTCCAGTGGATGCGTATACTTTTGTTTTTAATAATAGAACCCTTTAAATTTCATTATTAAACCAACGATCTAACCAACATCTGAAAAACAGGCACAATTAATTTTCCAGAACCTCAATTAAAAATTACAGCGTCTCTTATCCAGAGTTATTGTACATAATCATGAGCCCTGGAGGATTGTTTCTCTTTTGGAAATAGATGGGAAGTTACAGATACCACGATTGAAAGCGAATAAAGGATAAAATAAAATTTAAAACTGAATTGAAATTTCATGTCTCAGTTTCCTGTTCTTTCACTGAAAACAGTTCCTATTGCATTTGGCAGTGTTAATGTCTGCCATTATACATTTTTAAGACACCAGGCTTGTGTAAAATAAAATGTCAGGTTAAGAAAATTACTCTAGACACTTGAACAGCAACATATTAGATAAAACAAAATTAAGTTGACTTTGAACATGTAATATTTCTAGTGACTTGTTAATCCATTTTCACAGCCTACAACGACCTGCTGCTTACTTAAGCCTTTCATCAAGTTGTGCATTGTCTCATAAAGTAACAAAAAATATCTTTGAAAAATCAAAGAGCATACAATAGCCCCAGAAACTTAAAATATGAGTTCAGCTCTGAGATCTCACCAAAGTCCTTCCTATTGTTTGAGGTCGGCAAACTACCACCTTGGAGCTCACATAATTCCCCCACGACCGGGTCCCCAAAGTTTGCAAAGAAGTTGGAGATTTGCCAATCAGGAAACTTTGCTTTGTACCCCAAGCAAGGGCTTTGAGTAGGGGGAGATTCCTCTGCAAAGATCTGTTTCTGGACAATAACTCCCAGGTGCAAGATCTAAAGGAGAGTTGGGGAAGCTAAATTGAGTGCAGGAATCAAGCCCTATTGTCTCTCTGGAAGATATGCCTAAATCCAACTCCTTCCTTCAGACGCCGCTCCCTCTTTCCACTCCCTCCCCTTCCTCAGCCTGCCCTCACCCCGAGTTTGAGCGGGAACGTCGAGTGAGAGCCCACTCCTCCCTCCCCAACCCGGAAAAGTTGAGGCTGGGCTAGGGGAGAGGGAAGAGGTGGGGGCGGGGATGGGAAAGCGGCCTGAACTCGAAGTGTAAGGGTATCAGTCACTGCCGGGAAGGAAGCTCCGGCTTGTGAACTCTTCTTGAACCGAGATTTAAGTCTGCAGCCATAAATCACCGAGACGTAAACTCCGCCATTCAGCGCTGAGAGCGGCCGGTTGTGGCCCTGCTTACCTTAACTTCTGATGAGCGCCGCGAGCACCGGCTCCGTCTCAGGCTCCGGCCCCCGTCCCGGCTCCACCGCCCGGCCGGGTCCCCTAGGCACGGGATGGGCACCGACCCTCAGCATCAGCCGAGACGGCGGGCGGGCGGGAGACCCCGAGGCCCGGACGCCGCAGCACAGAGCGTGGCCGCCTCGCTGCTCCGGCACCGCTCGCCCAGGGCGGACTGGGACGGCTTGGACCCCCCTCCCACCCAACCCACCCACCCTCCCT